>NC_049985.1:18707407-18790609 GCF_000003815.2 Branchiostoma floridae | reverse complement strand
TATGGTGTCATAACGCCTGGTCCTTTGCTATAACCACCGAATGAAACCTCCGAGTGAGCGAAGCCTACCCAAACTTGCAAACTCCTGTATGACGCATAGATCCCTTTGTACTATACAGTGTGAATGCCGTTGTCGAATTTCTGAAAATTCACATTTGTTCTTTGGTACATACATTTGTAAGGAGATTACAGATTGCATTTTAAAACCAAAATTTCCACAGGAAATATTCGAAACATTGCAATCTTTGGCTTTTTAGAACAACAAAACTCATTACCAATGTTAACAGAAGGAGCCATACCCGTCTTGCAGTCTGCATTTATTTTCTCTGCTCTGGCATATGTTTCGCTCCTTCTGATTGGCCAATTCCTGCATATCCCTTACTTTCATGTGTGTATTGTCCATTTTGATTGGTCGAAATTAATTGACACCGGCACCGGTGTCGACTTGCATCGACACTGGTGCCGGTGTCGATGCAAATCGACAACGGTGCCGATTCATTCTGACCAATTAGAAGGAGTGAACAGGAGTGAACACACCGGCCTGGCCGGAATCTATATGTAACTGCGTCATAACCAACGTGGAACGGGGCCTTAAGATTGGTCCGCGGCGCCTGGCTATATGATAATCCATAATAATGATCATAGTATGTCCAGAAAAAGAGATCTAAAAATGGAAGTTTCGTAGTCGCTTCCTTTTCTTTTTACGCGCATCTACTCAAACACGGGACGCCAATATTACATCCCTATCGAAAAACGCAGATACAGTCGACATTCCCATCTGAAATGCCATATCAGGATTGACCAAGTGGGTATCCAAGTTACCAAATAATTGGAACAAGGGGTTTAACATGGACATCCCATGGACTAATAAAACAACTCTAACCAATACAAACCCACCGTACAAATTCTTTCACATTCAGGGTGGTAAATCTTATCTATTTTCTTATGTATTTGCACAGTTTACAGTCCTAGTCATTCAACATTCATCTTTGAAAATTAGCATTTTGAAATGTAGCAATAAATGTAGAAGAAAGAAGCGATTTACATATTAGAAAGGAACACTAGCTACCGTTTTAGCTTGCAGTTTAGGCCTTACCGTTACATTGTGGCACGTCACAATACTCCCATCTAGTGCTGGGATCGGTGGTGTAGCACCAAACTCCGGGTACCGGTTCGCCGTCCGGATTCCGGCAGTAGTTCTGCTCCAGTCCGGATGACGGGTAGTTAGCAGGTGTGTAGCTGTGTTCATGAGGTGACTGACTGGTCCAGCGCTGACACGGCTTGCCTGTTCCGGTGACACTGACTGTTCCTCGGTAGAAAGCCCCATTTCCGTCCTGGCATGATGTTTCTATATAGATTGTTTCTTACTGATAAATTAGCACTTCATCTGCATAAATCATATTGGTTTATCAGTATTTTGAGGTAATACTCACTTACATGTGCATATTCAGACAATCAACCCAGGCTTATCGTGATCACAGACAAACACACATGTGCACAGAGACAATATCAACAGCTGTATGAAACATTCATACATATAGTAAACTCCAAGCAGGTCTTATGATGGCATAAGATAGTATCATAAGCTTGGGAAGCCCTCACGGTCCAGGGATGATTAAAAAAAAGGCCGGTCTAAGTAGGGATAAAGTTCGTGCGCGCGCGCCATGAGGATCGGTAATAGTCCTCAGTGCGCCGTATACATGAAATAAGTCTATGTATAGTCACGGATGTCCGGGTATTCAACCATCGGCACCAGCGTTTGATCGTTGAATGCCATTTCTTTCAAGCATATGGATCAAAACCTATTATTGCAACTTTGTCCTCATATCTAGCCTTGGCTACATTACTTTATGACAATACAGCACACTTGAACCCGCAAGTAACTTTGGTAGCGCCGTTCTGTGTTCTATTCATCCAGGTTATCATCCAACATGGAGCAAACAATTTAGGGCACGCTATGTCAGATAGGGCCCCATGGAGTAAGATAAGTACTTGTCAGTCCCGACGTCCAGTCGATGATGTATGTATGTACGGAGCCCACGCGCGACATGGCTCGTGGAAGTTTTCAAACGTTCAGTGAAAACGATCTATAAAATATACATAAATAGAGACATACATGCACACGCTACCCAAAATATAACCTTCTTGGCGAAGGTAACAAGAAGGGTATTTGCGAGTGGCATACAACAGGGTTAAATGACATATAACATATCTATTGTTTTCTACAAGCCATTTTGCGCACTTTACTCAAATAACTAAAAGAAAGCTATGATCTTACCAATATACTTTTGCAGAGATGATCCCACAGTAGCAAGCTCCCTTTCCATTTCTTCTGCCTTGGCTGGGATGTCACTTGTACGCCCCTTGATTCGCAGAGCCGTGATCCACACAGCATATCCACCTCCAATGAGCCCATAGATCTGCGCCGCTTTTTGATTCAGCTGTTTTATGAAGGTAGCATCGATTATTCATAGACGGTATTAGAATCATCGTCTATTTTATTTATCATTCCATAGAACACAATGGTGAAACATGGAAAGCATTGAACTTCTTTAGTATGTAATTGGCTCACTATCGAATTCAACCAAAAGAAATGTTCAGAACATAACGTCACACTTTAATTACCTTTTCGAGACGGTAATTGTCGTTAATGAGACGTTCTTTATATATGTCAAACAGTGACTTTCCACCAAAGAGTCCTGACTGCGGTTTCATCATCTCCAACAGATTGTACAAAACCTGCAAAAGGAAAACCAAATTAAGCAATAAAAGATTACTAAAACTGGAAGGGCAACATTTTCCAGAGTATTTTCCTACCAGTAATTTGCAATTGTTTTTTTTTTGTAAATTTGCCTACCGCGAGGCTCACTCCTAAAGCGTCTCTAAGAAATGAAAATTTAGGTGACATCCACATCCTAAAGAAAAAAAAAATCAGTTCTAACTTCTAAGACACAATTGCATTAAGGAGTGAAAAAGCTTCTACGCGGGCTACAAAAGCACTTATGATTCTTCAGTCTACCATCGTCCCTTTGCGGTCATAAAAGGAACGGTATGAAAGAAGAAGAAGATGAAGAAGAAATAGGACGACGGACACACAAAAAAAAACCATATATTTTCCCTATAGGCGAAATGTATCAAACTATTGTCGACAAGGCTTCAAGTAAATGTCTGTGTGCCACTGGTAAATGTGAATTTACCATTCTGTATAAGTGTTATGGTAAATCAGGTTCCAACCTTTCACCCAAATATGAACCGGATATGGCAAATTAAGATGCTTAACATGTTTACTGACCACTTTCTCGGGCATAAACCAATAGTTAAATCTACAACAGTCTCAAAGTCAAGGTATTGCAGGGTAAGAATAGATGTATGTGCTCAAATCATTATATCTTGCTGTAGAGTAATGCCTCTTTCGCTCACGTCGAAGGGAGACATGAGACAACAATATGACTTGAAGTGTATCACCGTAATCTTCTTTTGAATGATAATCACATTTATTTCCGAACCAACTTATCTATATAATTCCGATTAAAGTACTTTCCCTAGCTAAAGTACACACACAAGATAAGGGGATAAGTTCCATGCAATTTTCTTTTAATGCAAGAACTATATATTACTTTCCCAAATAAAAATCATACCTGGTCACAAGGGATTTGTCGTGGGTTTCAGGTTTTGTTCCAAATTTTCTGGGCGTTTACCTCAAATGATTTACACATCCCGACATTTGCAATGACTTGCAACACGTTTTGTATTTTGAAAAGTTTTAAAAGTGGGTACTTTAATCGAGAAAGTATGGTTATCATTGAATGTTCACATACCTGATCTACTCCATCCGAACCGTGACTGAGGACACTGTCTGCCCAAGCTTGAATGTTGTGACCGGGTAATACGTACTGTCCATCGCTGATTTGCATTTCAGCATGTGTGTCCAGCATGTTCCTCAGTCGTAGTTCGTCTCTTGCGTACAGGATGGCTTGCCGAAGGTACTCCTGTCCTAGCTGCAGATCGCCGACCATTTGTGTCAACTCGTCCACCTTCCTGTCCAGCTCCCGGATCTGATCTTGTATCTCGTTAAGTTGTTCCGTTGTTTGTGCAGACTCAATGCGGTCGACAGTGAATCCGATTATGCTTGCCACAACACCGAAAATGCCAGTAACGATGCCGAATATTTCGAGTCCAGTGAACCGCTGCAACAAAATAGTTAGAGGCTTTTAATGATATTCCGTAATTATATATATTAGGGTTCAGCAAGTATTATTAAATGACCACACTACCAAAAATGCTTTTTCTTGTTTATCTTGTTTTACTTCCTCACAGAATTTTTTTTTCTTCCAGGAAGAAAATTATTCTGTCCCCAAGAAATCTTAGAAAAATGTGCTTGTCCATGGGGCAAGCAAATTTTTGCTTTTCAAGTCTTTGAGAAAATTTGAGATTTGTTTTCTTGTATTTCCAAAAATGCTTTTTCTTGTTTATCTTGTTTTGCTTCCTCACAAAAAATTTATCTTCCAGGAAGAAAAAAATTCTTGTATTTCTTAAGAGTTGAATCTGCTTAGAAAAAAATAAGAATTTGTAGATTTTTTCTTGCATCATCGGAAAAAAAAAGAAGATTTTGCTTAAATGTAAAGACAAAAAAACAAAAGTACACCATTGGAGTTTTAGATTCAATATTTAGAATAGCTACAGATAGTTAATCACCTTTGTTCCCTCATGCATCGCAACAGCTGATCCTGAAACGCAACAGATTGGGAATGATTATTTACCTGCCGCCTTCATTTATGGTCATATGCAAGTACATAATATATCTGCAAAAGAATAGTAATAGAAAATAGAAAAACATGTGTTCGTCCAATATCACTAAATTCACGAAGCAATAGTTTCTTCACAAAGTTGACACCGTTACTAAACTTATAATTTCATCAAAGCAATCTGAGCTTCATCTTCCTTTAAGCCTCTTCTGTTTAATAAGCTCCAAAAAGCACAAACACTACCTAATGAATAAGTCAAGTTCAAATGCCTTTGGTAGGTATCATCATGCACAATCATGTTATGATTGTACCTGTAATGTCTCTTTTGGAGGAAACAACATGACAGGCCCATGGATCATTGGAGTCCCCGGCAATCTTAGAACCTTGAAGACAGTCAACATGATAGCAGAGACGGTCTGGTGCTTCACAGATGCAGTTGTCATGATCAGATGTCCCCCACTGGTCTCCTTCCTATGAGGAAATGTAGCTACATTAGCAAGCTAGCCTTATGTTTAAATCATATCCACACCAAACAGCTACAACCATTTTTGTGGTTTGATTTTACTTAGGCATGTTCACGGAAGTGCACGTCCGATTAAAAAAGAGGACATAGAAAATCAGCAACAAATTGCAATATATTTAAGTGCCTGGTGTATTATGTGCAGTAACGGTGGGGCGTCCGGTTCAGAACCAAGTGGTTCCGGGTTTGAGTACTGTCACTGATCTTGTGCCCATTCCTCATTTCACTCAAGTGTATAATGGATACCTAACTTCGGTCTGCAATGTAAACGGCAGTGGATGGAGTAGGGTGGGCTCCGCCTTCCAATATCGTGCCCAATGCACAGTGGGTAACAACTGTCCTTACAACGCCAAAGGGGTTACCTTTAGTTTGACTTATTATGTGACACTGTTAAAATGAGTTCATAGCTTGAGTGCAGTACTGGTGTAACATTACCTCGTCTGTCTTTAACCAAATAAAAAGTACCTGATGTCCTTCACAGCCTTGCTTCCTGATTAGTACGTCTTCAATTTGTCCGCGGATACTAAGAGCATCTTCCTCTCCTGCAACAAAACCAATCACAGTATGTTAATGTATTCATTGCCAAGTGCTTTCCAGTCCCAGAATTTTTTAAACAATAGAATATAATTTCAAATCTACATTTTAATCTGAAGCTCTTTATAACTTAACGTTGGCAAAGGGAATCCAATATTTTAGGCTTCTATGCCTTAAACAAGGGTAATTCGAAAACTACTGTATTTCCTTTGACTTACCTGTATCCACCCTCTCATCAACGTCTTGTTGCTGCGTCTTGTCATCCAACCCTGATTGTGAAAGGTATTAACTGTTTAGGCAAATGATTCAATGCTTTGTACTTATGTAGAGTTGATGATGTATTGAATTTCATCAGACTATTCGTCACAAAAAATTGCAAATATTATACAAAGATTTTAAACACTAACCCTTATATACATTTTTACCTGCAAGGATCTGAAGAAGTCTACTCTCCAGTAGGTGAACCGCTTCCGCCTGCTTCTGGTATGTCTCAACTTATACAATATAAGAAAAATGAGTGAGAGTAGTTAATGTATGAAAATCACATCGCGAGTTCTCTGTCATACATTTAATAATAATGGTAAATGCAACTCGGCACTGAAAGTTTGGAATGTCAACTTTGATATATCATATTTCATTATTTCTGCGTAAATGCCAATGCATATCAAGAGGAATGTTATCTAATTGTCTTGCCTATGGTATCAAACTTATTATTATTGTCAACTCATAAAACGAGCAAGGGGCCTGCTTACGTAAGTGGGTCATAAAAAAGTGTCCAAATTTTTCTGCTTGTGTTCAACACTATTGTCCTGTTGGTATTGGCGCGTGTGTCAGTGATTCAATCAATCCTCATACTGACCGGGAAATAAACTCGGCACAAAAAAGTTTGGAATATCAACAGATATGGTATTTTTATTTGTCTCAAATTGTGTTAAGGCGTTGATAGAATCAAACTGATTGTATTATTGGATTACACATTGCCAAAATTGTACGATTTAGCTGAAGTAAAATACTAGTACAAACAGCAAATATTCAATATGGGACAACTGTCACATGTAACACTATGTTTCTATATGTTGAGATAAGGCGTATAGTATAAACCAGCATTTCCGCCAAATGACCATCCAGCCGTCAAATGACGCCTTAATTCGATTTGGACAGTTTGGGTACAAACAGGGAGTTTCGCCCCGGCTTCTACGGCAAACTCCCATACCATGGCAAAATTTCTTTCCCGGTATTAGACCTTGGTCAACTTTGAAATCGGAAATAGACCCCCACCCCCACCCCCACCCCGCCGAATAAAATAAAAGCCAACGCTGCTAGAAGTCTGCGAAGGAGGCTGTACAGAGACAGTTTTTTTTTTTTTAATTCGACAGACAATTTTTAGCAAAAGAACGGGTTCAAAGTCGAGAAACGTGTGCTTTGTGCTTTGCATAGTCACTACAGGCTTGGGGGCGCTGTCTGTATATTGCTATTGTCATAATTGTTGATGATGTGTGTCGGCTCCCCTTTCGCATACGATAATCTCATTAAAACCCGCTTTTCAAGGTCCCAGTTCAGTCCTTCTAACTCCCGTAATAGTACTGCAAATTATGATTGGCATTTTGACGACGTCAAAACCTACTAGTTGCAAATATAAGATATAACGTCCCTGCTATTTGTAAGATTTATCTTACGACCCTGCCGCCAATACACGTATGCTCGGTCCAATTCCGTTTAAAACCAGAACGTCGAGAACTGGTTCTCGTACTTGCAAAAAAATAGCACTTATATGTACTCTTTTTTGTTGTTGTAACTTATCTAGAACCCTCAATAATCGGGAAATTTGTCGTGAGAAATGACGAAAAACATCGTTTACATTGTCGGCCACTAGTGAACCGCTAAAATCTATAAAAAAAGTCGCAACTGCTCGCAAGATCTGTATGAGGAAGCTAGCAATGTGATTGGTTTAGACATACCAGGGTAAACAGCCTGTGACCCCCATGTTTTGAGTTTTTGTTGCTGCTTCGTGTCATTCGCTGCTGTATCTGAAAGGCGGTAAGGCTTATATCTTTAAAAATGGCTTAGATTTCAATGGTTTATAGTAAAGTAAACTTGATTGTGTATAGATTTTTAACTGACTAGATCAATACGAATTACAATATTTCAATGTAATCAAGTACCATATTCTATACAAGAAATTTTAAAACAATAGAATATCATGTCAATCCAGATATAAGTTAATCTGAAGCTATTGATTAAATTATGTCTGACAAGGGGAATACAATGTTTAGGATTCGATAAGGCTGATTTACTTCCGGTATCACCTAGAGTGATGCGGTCCCCTGGTCCTTCAGGAAGTTCTTGTTGCTGCTCCTGTTGCTGCTCCGTGTCATCCGCTGCCGCGTGTGAAAGACAGACAATAATAAGGCTATTTTTCAAGAGTTGCTAGTTAAGTAGAGTTGATGGTATATTGATTTTTAAAAATGTCAACAGACCTCAATGACTTTTCGTTATAGAAAGCTTGAAATTATGCAAAGAACCCCTTAGACATTAGTTACATTCAAGGATCCGAAGGCTGTTCTCCAGGACATTGTGCAGCTGATGGCAGGGGGTTAGTAAGGTCTCTCTGACTATTTTCATTTATTTGCCAATGATACAACTCATTACACGGATCTGCCTAGGCAGCTTTGGGCTGGTAGCGGCAGAGCAACAAAGATACAGACGAACATACATCATCGGTCGACGTGATTGCACATGTTCGCACATGTCTACACACGACGGGGTTATACCGCCCCTTACGGGATGACATACCCTTTCCCGTCCGGGTGAATGATGTAAATCACCGTGAGCCGAAGCTAGGTACTCATTTTCACCTGAGTATAGTGAGGAAAGCCGTGTAAAGTGCCTTTCCCAAGGGCACAGGATTCGAACCCGCAACATCTCGGTCACGGGGCGAACACGGTCCCACTGCGCTACGCGGTCCCACTGACTCTCTGACTAATGTCACCAGATGGTGTTCAGACCTTGCCAGTGTCTAAGCAGCCTGACTGACTGATGTTAGTCAATGGTCTGGACATTGTAAGATTAGATAACTAGATGAAGCATTTCTGGTGGATGTTGCTCATGGAGGAGGAGAGATAGGGAATACCTTTCCGATAGTCGACCAAGCCAGGATTTATTGAATAATAGAATATCATTTCGAATCTACAATTTCATCTGAAACTTTTTATTAGATTATGATGGGCAAATGGAGTCCAATTTTTAGTCTTTGATACGTTATACAAGGGCAATTCAAAAACTATTTCCTCTGACTTACTTCCTGTATTATCCCGAGTGACGATATCCTCCACCGGGTCCACCCTCTCGGAAACGTCTTGTTGCTGCTTCATGCCATCCACTGCTGTATCTGAAAGGCAGTAAGTGGCAAGGCTTATATTTCATTAAGGTAGTATAGTAATTAAAATTAAACTTGTGTACAGATTTTTAATTGTCATAAATCAATACGAATTACAATATTTAAATGTATCATTTCTTCAATACAACAAATTTTAAGACTACAGAATATCATTTTAATTCAGATCTAAGTTAATCTGAAGCTGTTTGGTAAATTATGTCTGACAAGGTAATTCAAGGTTTAGGCTCCGATAAGACCGATTCACTCCAGGTATTACCTGGAGTGACGTGGTCCACTGGTAATGGTTCTTGTTGCTGCTCTTGTGGCGGCTCCTTGTTATCCCCTGCTGTGTGTGAAAGACAATAAATAGTAAGGCTAATATTTTAAGGGTTGATAGTTAAGTAGAAATATTTAGTGGTGTATTGAATGCTTTAAAACTGTCGCCAGACCTCGTGGCAAAAATTATGTAAAGAACCCCGGCCTGTATGGCCAATATTAGTTACCTTCAAGAATCCGAAGAATCCTGTTCTCCAGGTCGGCCACTTCTGCCTGATTCAGGTTCCTCTCAGCTAATACATAATAAGGACGATGAGTGATGTTTAATGTAATAAAAGTAACATCACGGGATCTCTTTCATATTGATTGTGAATGACATGTTGTAGATGATAGAGATGCTTGAAACAGATGCTACTTTTCTCGTACAATTTTAAGCAATTGTTTCATTTGGGACGCTGACCAGATTTCAATGCAGATGGCAACACATGGTGACCACGGTATCCTATTTTGCAAAAAAAATATCAATTGACCTTTTTATTGCATTTCTTGGCACACAATATGACTAAGAAAGAGTCTTAACAACAAAGTATCTTAGTCATGATTTGGTTTTACAGATCACCAGTGGATAATTCATGACCAAGAGATATACCTATCACAGTATTAAGTACACATGTAAATTTTTTACACTTTCTTCGAAAATTTAAGCGTGCTTGAAACTGACCTGAACTTGAAGCAGCAAGAAGTGCCGCACATCCAAGGAAGATGACTGTGAGAACTCCCATGTTGGGTTGTCTTCTCTTCTCTGAAGAAGGATCAAGCTTTTAGTTTGTACATAAAGTGAATAGGACCATTTAGATACCCCATATGAAAGCAGGGCAACAGCATTAGACCCTGACATTTTAGATCCTAATCAATATCAAATGCACAGTTAATAGTCCAACATATACAACACAAAATCAAGGTGGTCGGTTGCTAGGTTGACTTTCCATAGTAAAGCAGTGTATCAGGTTACTGGAGCTCCCCCGCGCTCCCCGGAGAACTCAATGGTAACTGGATCATCTTTCAAAAGATCATCATAGATAGAAAAGCAACCCTCACACGTGTCTCGCCGACATCAAATGGAAAGAAGCAGTGTGTGTACCTCAAATAAAAAAGATTGTATTTTCAGTGAAATTTATGACTAACCTTAGTATGGTATTTGTGTTGTTTATCCACCAAACACCCTTTGTAAATCAATCAAGTTGGCATATTTTAGACAACGTTGAGACAAGATGGTGAAGAGCACGTACCGTCATTTAGAAAAGGTTTTCGGTGGACAAAAAAAATAAAAACAAATACCATAACGAAATTAACAAAAATAGTCATAAATTCAGCGAAAATTCAAATCTTTTATATCATATACGTCGTGACTGATCAAACTTTCTGTCTTTGTGTCTGGATTTTTTAACTTAAACTGATATATTATTCCAGCCAAAATAAGATCGAAACCCGAAAATCTTATTTTTTTTCACACTAAAAGACCCTTGGTTCAAAACTACCTCAATATTAAAAAAAAAAAAAACCTTTAGACGCAAATCCGAATCTGATATCTTGTTTGTCTGTATGTCAAGTCGCGGTGATAGGGACATGCGGTAATTGATACCGCCGTAAACAAGTGATGTAATATTCAAGGTCACTAAAATGACTGTAACGATGTAACTATATCTCTGTTATATACTTTGTCTGACCCTGGCCTCTTCCCTCATGACCTCAATAAAAGCGGCCTGCAGGCCAATTTCTAGCTTTCATGAATAAGTAAAGGCTCAAACAAATAAATGACGCCAGCAGCTTCGTTGAATGTCAAATGTTACACAAAACGGCCAGCAAACATATGCATGCAAAACTAGAGTTTCACGACCACACACCTTCGCCAAATGATCTTAATCTTTACAAGCTGGTGTATCATTTATGTTTGTCATGTATTATGCAAATAAGGTCCTCATTTGCATAAATTGTATAAGTGGATCCAAGACCACACCACCCCAACCCCCAAAATTACAAATGTAAGCCATCTATAGTAAGAATGAAGGCATTCATTGCATTTCTCATGATTTGTGCAAATGAGGTTCTTATCTGCATAAGTAATGTTTAATGATGTTTACCTTTACATAGCTTCCAAATGCCACAACTAAGAAAATCCTCTCATATACCAGAATGGTATTATAGCATTTCCACATTAATTATGCAAATTGGGCCTATAATTGCATAACATTTATCAATATTCTTTCCTTTCCCCTGTTACTAATAGGGGGGGGGGGACATTAATACAAACTTTTTGAAATACGCATCCTAAAATATGGAGATGATCTATATAAACACAGAAATCACAAAAATTAGGCAATTGTAAAACTTTAAACCCCCTGTACATACCCCCTGAAGTTTGGATACCCCCGTCGCCATGTACTTGTGTGACGTTGCTAAGGTCTGCCAGCACTGACTACATTACTTCAGTTCTTTTTGCACATTTTGTGTGATTAAATGATAAATTACACTCCAATATACCTTTCTATCAGGTTTCTCTCCCAAGCTATCAGACTTTCTGGTATCCTGCATCCTTTCCTGACTTGTCTACTGTACTGTCTAAACGATCCAGGTTCTCTTCTCTTTTTCAGTACCCTTGTAACTTAAGATTGGTAATTGTTTACCACTTGGACAATGGCACTACAGACTTCTTATTTCCTTGTCAGGCTGCATCCTTTACCTGCAGCAACAGTGCTTGAAATACCCACTTGCACACTTGAAAATGCATTTTGGTTGGCGCAACGTAAGTCGTAATTCTAAATCCAGGTAGCGCAGTGCGCAACCTGAAACTTTCAGTTGGAACACAACTTTCCCCCCACCTACATGCATAAGTATTCATTTCTTCATAGGATAAAACAAAAGTTACATGGGTGCCTAATAGGGGTGAGTAAACGGTACAGAAAATTCAGGTTCATGCAGGTGTGGTTAAGGTCCAGAGGTCCGGAACCTGATTCAGTTTGTGAAAACTTGGTCCATTTCGCTACAAAGTAATCTGTTTTGCGGAATAATTCAGTACCACTGGCGTTTTAAAATCCTACAATCCTGAAAAAGGGATTAGGAGAGACAAGTAACCTAATGAATAATGTTTTTATTAGGTTACTTGTCTCTCCTAATCCCTTTTTCAAAGATGTTTTGAAAGCATGGCTTTCTTTCCAATTTAAACCTCCTGAAACTTTGAAAGAGATACAAGCACAACTCTTATGGTGCAACTCAAGTATCGTAATCGAAAATACGCCTATTATATGGGAAAAACCTCTTAAACATGGAATTTATTACATTAATGACCTTTTGGATACAAATGGACGCTTTTTATCTTACAATGGCCTTCTTGCTAAATTCGGTACAGCATTTGATAAGCTAGAGTACAATCAGATATTATCTGCAATACCGCGAAACCTGGAAAAAAAAGCTTTTAGACAACACACCAGTAATAGGCCCTATCTTACCTCATACAGCAAATTACGTGTGGCTGAAGGCAACTAAAATAAACAAAATTATCTATACATCCTTTTTGCAATCAGAAAATAGAAACCCACTGAACATACAAAGACGCTGGGAAGATGAATTTAATACAATTTTCCCGTGGAAATGGGTTTTTAGATTAGTTTATGCTGTGACTATATGCCCGAAACTAAGAATTTTTAATATAAAATATTGCACAGAATGTTAGCCACAAAGAAAATGTTACACATCTGGAAAATTCTAAATAGCCCGAACTGTGCACATTGTGAGGAAGTAGAGACCATTAGACACTTATTCTGGGACTGCCCTAGAGTTGTTACTTTTTGGACAGATTTAGAAATATGGTTTAAAACAATAGTAAATAAAACCTTACATCTGGACTTTCAGACAGTTATTTTAGGTGACATATCTGAAAATTGTATTGCAATCGAGAATTTGTTAATTCTAGTGGCCAAACATTATATTTTCATACAGAGAGACAAAAAACTAGTTGTAAATCATTACATTTCGTATGTAAAGAGATATTACAAGACAGAATATATGATAGCAGAGAGAAGGAACAAATTAGATATCCATTTTAGTAAATGGGAGTCTTTCCCATTTAACCTTGCTAATTAATTGGTCCATTGCTATCTTCCATTGGCATTGTTCTACTTTCTTCTCCACTTGTCCATATTACCTGTCATGTAGTATCCATCTTCGTTGTTATCCTTAACTATGTTCAGATGATTGAATACCAGTTGTTGTAAATGTTTTTTCACTGTAGCCTTCGTTCGTTTATTTCCACCTTTATGATATATTATTTTGGATCCGTGGTCTGTGTTTTGTACTTTCTTTCAACTTTTGTAATTTCTTTTGATTTCTGTAAATCTGTGCTTTTCTGTGAAATGCAATAAAAAAATTTAAAAAAAAAAAAAATCCTACAAGGCTAACTGCCTCTGTGGGATTGAGTGTAAAAATTGGTAGAAATGACTGCAGACTATACTATAATATACCTGTAGCCCGTTTCGTCCAATTTTGAGTTTGGATCAGTCCATTTTTGCCACGGGGGTGATTTGGAATAGTCCATATTTGCATGGGAAATACATTTGGAGGTTCAGATATCCACAATTATCTATCCTGAAGTCAAATATTCTGCCAAGGATGCCAAAGTACAATTGCTAAGTCATTAAGAATTTTTGGTAGAATAGCGCTATACTTAGTTTAGTACATGTCAACTTAAAAACTTCAGGGGGTATGTGCAGGGGGGTTAGCAATCGAATATTTTCAAAATTTTTACATTTTCATATTCAGATGGACCGTCTCCATATTTCTAGGGGCGTAATTCATCAAAAACTGCATTTTTGCAAAATAGTTTCCCCCCCTACAGTGTTACCAATGCCACAGGTTGCATTATTCCTATGATGGAACAAAGCGGGATTAGGCAACTTCCTCGTTAATTATGCAAATAAGAGTCTTTTTCTTATTATTGTATAGCAAAATTTGTTTATCAAGAAGACTTGTTTTTCCTGTAACTTGTGACACATAGAATCTAGGGCTGCGAGATCATCAGCAAAAAAGAGATCATCGAGATAATTAATGGGAATATTCTATCGTAGTATTACTAGACCCTTCTGGCTGTAAAAAAACAACTTCCTGGCCACCAAAAGCCCCCTAGGGGATGGGATAATCAGTTTATCACACGTCAGGCTGGCTACAGGGGAAAACAATCAAGATCTTCTTTGAAAACACTCTATTTTTTCACTTTAGAATAGGATTTGATCATGCACTAAGTCTATTTTGTAGGGTGTCAATAAGCTACGGTTACATTCCATTCAAAACTACAAGAAATCTTGCAAAGATTACGTTTTACAAAAACTATGGTGAAACTGGCACCAGACACCCCTCTGTGCAGTCAGGCACATATGTACAAGACAGTAATAAGCCAGATGTGTTCCCTAGGACGCATGGAGGTCCATGTAGGAAGATCACAGCTTGTAAACATGTTTGTATGATGCACTGATGTTGCATCTTCTCTCACAGAGCCTTGGTATTCAATGCAAAAGGGTAAATTTAGCTTACTATGTAAAGAAACGGCAGGAAATTTATATTTTTTTGTATTGTCGAAATCTTACGTAGTGCACCAATGAGAAATTCGAAAACATGTATTGTTTGAGTGGAAAAGATCACCAACAGATTACATTTGTAAACGGGAATAGGAGCCTTATATAGTGAATAAGAAGTGAAAGTAGATATCATTTGGCGAAGATATGTGTTCGTGGAACTCTAGTCACTGAAACAATTATGGGCCCCTATTATTCAAGTGCCCAGATTCTTTCCAGCCAACCCTACACTACCGTCTTCTAAAAGCAATATTGTCAAAGCATTTCCTTAGCTTTGATCCAGATAAACTTGAGAACACTGTAGTTAATATTTAAGATTGAAATACGGTATGGTCGAATGAGAATAACACTAAGAATAAAATTGACGAAAGCTACGAGGGGCGTTCAAAAAGTAATGTCTGAGCAACAAATTGAGATATCTCAATCTCAAGAAGTAATATACCTTTACATTTGAGCCAAATTTCAACTCATTCGATGAAAAAAAAAGAGTCTGCTATAAAACCGGTGGAATCCCTTTTTGAACGCGAAGGTTTAGAAGTCGATATACGGCAAGAGAAATATAGCTCTAGGACTAGGTGCAAGTGGTGAAAAATATTGTATCGTTATTCAACGCTTAACTCTACTATAATACCATATCAATATGTTCGCAGACTAAGAAGGAGACCACCTAAAACCTTTTTAAAGAGTACCCTAACCCCTAAAAGATCCAACAATAGGAGATGAAATCAAGAAAGCCCCAAAGACATTAACACTAACCCATACCGGGCTTTTGAGGCCCGCCACTTCTTACCCCTGTAACTCTTTAACGACTTACCATAAAAGTTTCAAATCAACAGAGAATACTTTCACTATTGATGGAAACGCTGTCAAGACAACTAAAGATGCACCCAAAAAGTTCCTGGTTGGGTACATAACTTTCTCGGGTAAAACAAAAGAGACAGTTGACATTGTGGCGAAGACAATACAAACGACAGTTGACAAAAATAAACAAATCGGCCCCAAGAACAAGTACAAACCCAGGGTCTACATGGAATACGCTTTTCCGTCATAGAGGTACCTTTTGATGGTGCATGACTTGACCGATACTCAGCTACAAAAACTGTATGCACTTCATACTAAAGTCATGGCTCAGTATTCAGGCTAGTGTCACAACACAATAGGACTAAACTACAAAATCATTTCAGATCTGTATCTTGATGCCCAAACCTTGGCCTACAGCTGATCGGCTAAGGCCGATAACAAGGTAAACATGCTCTTCAAGCCAAACTAGACAAAGAATCACAGTGGACACGGAAAAAGGAGAGACGGGGCCTTGCAATGGGCTAATCAATTCACCAACAAGCCATAAATGCGACAACAGACACAGATTGGTCTTCGGTCCGAAAACAAATCAAACGACAAGCTACAAATATGCGACACGAAGTTTGGTCTGATCATCAACAAAAAGCTACAACAACAAGGACACATGCTACAGCTTATCGAAGGAGAGAAATGTGATCTCACCTGGAGGTCAGTAATGCATAACCTTCCAAATGGTGTTCTAAGTTTTGCGGTACGTGCATCGATAGACGTTCTGCCGACATTCCGTAATCTGGCCACTTGAGGCAAGCGTACCAGTGTCAAATGCAAATTGTGTGGTGACAGAGAAACACTCCAGCACGTCCGAAATCTCCCTTCAGTAAGAACGATATACGTTCCGGTGTGACAGCGATCTCCCCCGGGGGGGGAGATCCCTAGGGTTTTCGCCCCCCTTTAGGGTTTTGGCCCCCCCCCCCCCCCCCGAGCAGCTGGCTACTACATATTACAGGTGCGCTACCTGTAACTTGGGCACATAGCTATTCATGTGCCAAGCTGTGATTTCTATGCTTCGCTGTAGGACTCGTTAGCCCTTATCGTTATTTCTTCTTTTGCCGGAGTAACCTTACCATTCTTGCGGCAAGTATATTCAATTTTGCACGAATGCTAATTTGTTGTAGGCGGGTGGAAAAATCGTGATTGATTGTTGGTTATAATATTACAACGTTTGTAAAACATTTTCAGATACACAATAAGTGTAATGATCGTATATGTCAGGCATGACAATTTGTGCAAAATGATTTCCATTTTGGTTTGTAAAGTTTCTCGTATTTGTTATGCTTTATGCCAGACAATAAAAGTTGCTGGTATTCCCACCAATAAATATTTAGTGTGGAGTGATTATGGGTTCTTTCTGAATAACTATAACGGCCGAGAAGGTAGGCATAAATTCATTTTTGTGAAACAAAAAAGACAATTTTTGCAGCTAAGGTGGCATAAAACAGTGCTACTGCGAACGTATAAATCAACACCGTCTATGGTACGGAATACGTCAGCTATATGTTTTCAATTTGTCACAGTGTTTTCTTTCTTGTGCTGGAAACATTTCCAAAGCACTAACAAAAACACACGTGAATAATAGTTCCTCATTATAAACACTATCTACGCGCAAGTTGATATAGATGTTGCTAAATGCTACAAAAACACTGGTAAAGTACCTGTCGAAACACGGGTAAATGCATCAGTTCCTAAATACTAGAAAAGACAGTCATGTTGGAGGTGAAGATATCCCTTGGCCAGGTGCATATACCAAAATGTTCGTTATTTTAATTAATACGTAATATTTGCATAATTAATAAAGACATTACATAGTTCTTTTGTGGTCACTTCATTGTAGAGACTTCATATTGGAGATATATAGGTTGCTTGAGGACAGGTGAATACAATGAAATACATCTTATGTCAAGACTCAGGTATATGCAATAATGGGAATACAAGGGACCAAACCCTCCTTGTCTGAAACAAGTTCAACTATCTTATTACCATGTAATTACGGTAATATTGATACTATGAATGGAGTTTAATGTATCAAACTCGTGTACTTATATCATTCTGAAACTACATTTTGTGATTTATACCAATCAACTTCTAAAATGTCATGTAAACCCGATTTTTGGGGGGGGGGCGAAATCGCTAAAGGGGGGCGAGGTAGGGGGGCGAGATCACTAGCCGGGGAGGGCGAGATCGCTAGTGATTTCGCCCCGGGGGGGGCGAGATCACGGGGGGGCGAGAACGCTGTCACACCGGAATAATAACATACTTTAACACATAGTATAAAACCCTTCAGGAGAAAACTTTGATCCCTCGCAGACAAACGACCGTGTCTACGCAGACTTGCATGGGTATACAACTGAAGACAAATGCAGAACCCACCGTACATGCCGTTTGTCCGTACGTTTTTTTTTTGGGGGGGGGGGGGGTGGGCACGTCTGCAACGCATTTCTAAAAACGTGCAGGCTGTGCAGGGCAGGCGCGTCGCCCTTACTGGCACGTACAGGGGGGCGAATTCGCAGTCCGATGACACACAAAGTTTTGCCTGCACGTAAAATTCTACAGCGTGTCTGCTTCCCGTAATTAAAACTACGAAATTCTGCACGAAAAATATCGTAATCTAACTAAATATTGAGTTGTATATGAAAAAAAAGGATTCTGTACCACCTACACCCCTTTTATTAAAAGAAGACATTACAAGTTGGTATCGCCTGTTTGTACGATATGCACATTCTCTCATTTTTTTAGAGGTAAGAACCGCGCAAAACAGGAAATTTCATGCCTTCAAAGTCCGGAAGAAATCATCTTCATACAGCATCTATGTTATTCTCAAGTTTCACTCCCACTAAGGAAACTGAATAACGCACAAGAAAACTGAATAAATCAACAAATGATGCATGCGAACGATTGATTGATTGAATAACGCCCATACAGATCAATAGGGCCGAATTTGCTGGAGAATTATTCCAGACTTTAATAATCTTAATAGTACCTAAAATAGAAAAAGAAAACGGCCAGAACTTACTTTTTTGCCTGCTTTCTGTGCGCGGTGAAGGGGTACGTTAAACGATTTCTTCTCCCGGACCTGACCGCTCTGGTGTCGACCAGCTAGTCTAACACATTTATAGCAGGACGTATGCAAATGTTCAGACGCCTTTTAAGGAGAATGGTTTCTCCACACCAAGGGGGATGAAGGGAACGCACTTCTATGATTGGTTAATTAAAGTAGGGTGGGTAGAATTTCGGAGAAAATCTATGGAAAGGTTACATCATTGTAAAGTACATAACGCCAACGCGTTTCCCAGGAAAAGAAGGCAAACATCCGTTGAGCAAAAACTACAGTCTGCCATAAAACAATAAAGACTGTCAAAAATTAATTTGGGGCACGTGCTAAACTGTCTTTTCAGTCACGCAAGCAATAAATCTAGTACCTACCATATCCTCACCTTGGAGACATCACTAAGGCACATAGTGTAGGATTCAAACACCCACTTCAAGTATTCTACTTCGTGGAACATGGAATGGTTCCCGATCTACTGCCAGCTTCTGTTGGCTAGTGGTCGACATACATAGTGGGGCTATGTGTAACCGGGGAATTAACGTACTCGAGGCACTTCCTCAAATACAAGCTCCCCATATTTATTTCATTACTTTTCCAATAGATAGGTGTCCCTTTTGGCATTGATTTATGTGTAGATTCACTTGGGTAGGTGTGTGTGGGGGGTGGGGCATTACATTCTTCCACCGTATGTACAAAGAGGTGAGTGTTTGCACGTCAGTCAATCAACACGATAAAGCCAAGGTGTGTGAAGGTGTGTACTTGTGTACATAGGGTTTATCTGCCCGACCTTGTAATACGCTTGCCAAGTTTGGCACCCAGGGCAGTAGAACAGTCACGAGGCAATTTAGCCTTCGTACTACCGTCTTGTACTTGTTTTCTCTCTTCTCTCTTCTCTCTTTCTAAAAGAATTTGTCACCAGCTGAGATTTTTAAGGTCCAATGTCACCATGATAACAGTGTCAACGGAAAAATGGAGTCAATATTTGCTTCCGTTTTTATTGAAAATAAGATATAAAAGAAAACACTTCGGCAATCTTAAAAGAAGAACTTGCTCGGCACTTGTACATGGTAGTACGAAGATGACTCACACTTTTGTTCGCCACAAGAAGCGATATTCTTTTGAGTTGGACAATCAGCCTTCCTAGTTTTTATCACGCTGTAATCTGAGCTCGTTCATCGTCCCGAAAAGTCACAACAGAGCTCCTGGTTGAGTTAATGTTTGTTGTCAACTAACTAGCCACCGGCCCACGGTTTACACTAAGTAATTCACTGTGTTAACCATTGGCACTAGTATTGACGTTATATATGATAAATAACGTTTTTAATTATACTCAACAAAACCTATTATTACCACTTTGTCTTATAATCTAGCCTTTGCTAGACCACAAAATGATCCACAGTACGGACACAAAAAGCAGCACACTCGTACTCACAGGTACTTTTACATCGCGGTCCTGTGTTCTATTCTACTAGGTTATCTTCCAACATGGCGTGCAATACCATTATTCTACAATACCATTATGCAGGGGAGTAGACTCTTTTTTTTCAACGTTTGAAGCACGTTTCTTCGTTGGATAAAAATGATTTCCCTTTACATAACAGTCGGTACTGAATACGTCATTAAATGAATACCGCATCAATACAAGCGAGTTTTGAGCAAAAAGACAAAAAATATATTACGTGCCACACCCACTGTAAGTGGAATCGTCACGCTTGGTACATGGCTGAGAACTATCGTTCTACCGGTCCTATATAGCGTAACTTTGTAGAATTACAAGCCCCGAATCAATTTATCACCACACAGATAAAGCGGTCGGCGTTATTTTGTACACGCACTCTAGCGGAAGGCATACAAAATAACACCGACCGCTACATCTACCCGATGATCAAAAATCAATGCTATTACCATCGCATTTTTTCAAGTTTTTACTCAAATGTAAACTTAAATGGAACCCTCGAAACCTTTTCGTGCCAATTTGTAGTGCACTATCAAGCTACGGAGCTTTAACCGTGACCCTTTTGTGACCCTTTTGGCATTGACTTTTTGTGTAAACACTCTCGGCTTGAAAGGGAGGGGGGTATCACGGTAGTCAAGATGTTATGAACATCCTTACAAAAAGGTAAGTATTTGCACGTCAGTCAATAAACACTCTTAAGTCAAGGTGTGTAAAAGAACAAGGTGTGTCATCTGTTGAGAATTTTAATGGTTTAATGTCACCATGATGATAGCGCTATCAGAAAGGTGAAGTCAATTTTTGCTTCCGCTGTTCTTTAAAAAGGAGAAAAAACAAACCTCTCGGCAATCTTAAAAGAACGACTTTATTACACGACATTTGTACATGGCAGTACATATATGACTTAGACTTTTGTTCGTCACCAGCTCGGAATTTTTAGGGCCCAACATCACAATGATAAGAGCGTCAACAGAAAGATTTAGTCAATGTTTGATTCCGTTGTTCTTTGAACGAAAGGAAAGGTATCAAATAAGTTACTCAGGTTTTTGTTTGCCTCCGGAAGCCCCACACCCTAGCTTGAGTTGGTCGGTCAACCTTTCAAGTTTTATAACACTGTAATCTGGGGTAAAATTACAACAAAGCGCCTGGTTTTGTTAGCGTCCGTTGATTACTAGTGAATAGTTTTGTCTAGCCACCCGTTTTTCAAAGATACGTATCAAACCTACAACTTTGTCCTCAGTCATATGTTAAGTCTTGACTAGACCGCTTAACCCTATCCAGACCGCGGGGGGGGGGAGTCTAAAAGTGCCTGCGTCAACTTTGACGTCGAATAACTGCCGAACGACGTGTGCTAGGACAACGAAACTTAGTGACTTTTCCTAAAATACTGTTAGCAACAATTCTGTGAAAAAAATGTTAGTTTGTTATTTTTCGGGTTTCTGACAGGCATGTTTTACCAATTTACTAATTTCAGTTTGAATTATGGGATTTCATAGTTTTATTGCTAAACCAAACTTGTTTATCTATATCATTAAGATCCTGTGTAGTTTTGAGTCACTCATTTCTAATTAATTATTCATAATCTATGCTAATTTGATGACGTCATGGGTCAAAATCCAAGATGGCGGACAATGCCATTTTCAACGATAAATACATGTTTTTTTTTTACTCAAATTCCGTCAAAATCTTTTATTTTCTTACAAAAAAATCATTTGGACCTTTTTAGCCCGATTTTTATTGGGTTTTGGGGTGATATGTAGAAAAAAACGTATTTTAGAAAATTCATGCTTGTCGATCAAAGATGGCGGACAAATGACGTCATTTTTTGACGTCATATTGGCAACAGAAGACTTGGCAGACTTAGACACTAGTACGATAACCTTTATAGTCTTTGTTTTCTTTAAAACCTTTAAGTACAGCGGGAATTTCATATGTAGACGATTTTAGCCTAAAATATGACATTATGACGTCATATTACGTCATAACGATACCAATCTTACAGAGTATATAAAACTTTACTAGTTCAATATCCCGTCCAAATTTGGTGATCAAAACCCAAGCCGTTTTAAAATTACGAAGGGGGGTCAAAAGAGCCCCCCCCCCCCCCGGTCCCAGCTATCCCAAAAAAGCCCGGTCTGGATAGGGTTAAGGCCCCCTCTCACTAGACTCGCGTCACGCTTGCATCGCTTCGGGGTTCGTTCACTGTGTCACTGTTGTGTTATTTTCGCCGATTTTCTGTTGCGCTCACACTTACTTGCGTCACTGTTGCGTTTCTAGACTAAATGAACAGGTTATCGGAAGTCGCAGCGTTGTCAATTTATGAAAAATCACTGTAAAATGATGAAAATGCCTCAAAATGAGATTTATAATGAAATACTTTCCCTTGTGATGATGCATAATATGTTACTGATGTTATATGATAACCTTGAAAGACTTTTTCAGTAAAAGAAGTGACCCAAATGAATGGACACGAACCATATACCAGATTTGACTCCATCGCTTATGTGTTTTGCAACAAGTATGTGTAATGGTGTGTGTTTATAGGTTTATTGAACAATTTTCAAATTTCAGAAATAAAATAATCTTGATATTTCCTAAGTTTTAATAGGAAATAGACAAAATATAACCTTGATACTGTTGAATTATGAAGGCATGTTGGCGTCACTGTTGTGTCACTGTTGTGTCACTGTTGTGTCACTGTTGTGTTACTCTTAGGTCACTGTTGTGTCACTCTTGGGGCATCTTGCCACTTGCGTTATTTTTAACTATCAAAAAACCGTCGTGCTTGCTTGTGTCACCTCTAGGTTCGCTTGTGTCACCTCAAGGTTCGCTCGCGTCACCTCTAGGTTCCGTGGGGTCACGTTTGCGTTGTCGAACCCCGAAGCGACGCAAGCGTGACGCGAGTCTAGTGAGAGGGGGCCTTTAGTAGATGGACACAAAAACAGCACTCTAGGACGCGCAGATAACTTTTATAGCACCGCTCTTTGTTCTATCTTGCCAGATTATCTATAAAAAGTTCCAAAAAAGATCTATTCAAATGTTCAAAATCCTAAATGTCCTGGACCAAGCAGGATGCATTCAAGATGAACTGTGTCTTGTCAGAATGCTTTTAGCAGGCACCGGGCTAAGTGTCCGCGTCGGATCGACCTACTCGAAACAACAGTAAGTAAGGCTCACCACAATGTGACAGTCTCTGTGTGGTGGAAGAAAATCGTGACCTTTTCCTTTCATCCTTTTTTCGATCCATGGGAGTGCCAATCGAAAAAACGGATGAAGAAAAAGGTCACGATTTTTTCCACCAACCTCTGCTTGGAGAGTAGGTGAAGGAGAGTACGGGGTAGAGACCAAAGCGAACAAGGCTGGACTCCCGGCTATATATGTTTGGGTAGGCGGGGGGGTATAAACGTTAATCGGAATACCATAAAACCTGCCATCTTATTTACATAAAGGTGTGTGTTTAAACGTCAGTAAATCAACACCATAAAGACAAGGTGTGTAGATGAACTTGTCACCAGCTGAGATTTTTATGGTGCAATGTCACTATAATAACGGCATCAACAGAAAGATGAAGTCAATATTTGCTTCCGTTGTTCTTGAAAAAGGAGAAAAAGCAAACACTTTGGTAATCATAAAAGAATAACTTTATTGCACGACAATTGTACATGGTAGTACAATATGACTCAGACTTCAATTGCTCGTCACAAGAATTGATATTCTCTTGAATTTGACAATCCGATGAGGTCATCAGATGAGGCGGCCCACGATTTACACTAAGTAATTCCTTAGCACTCAGTGTCAACCATCGGCACTAGTATTTATAAAATTGCTGATTTTAAGAACCTAAATCGGAAAAAAACAATACTAGCACATGTACCATTAAATGTCACAAGTAAATAATTGTTCTCTAAGCAGATGTTGAATTTTTACCGGCTTGCTCCCTTCAGGGGGACACTACTCTCCAAGCAGAGGCTGAGTCGCGGGAATATACTAGCAGTCAGGAAATCTACCGACGCGCTCCTAGCGCTGGTAAATTTCCCGACTACTACTATATCTCCAACCTCTGCTTGGAGAATAGATTATATGTTTGCTTGCCATTGTAGTGAATGCCCGGAAAGTTTGCACCTCCGTGCTAATCGTCCCAAAGTGCTGATATGGGTTTACTACAGCCTGTGACAAGTTTCTCCGTGGAGCTCTGTACACTATATGGCCCATTATGAATACGTACATATGGTTTCATAAATTAAATATTTAGACTTGCTATGAGGAGATATTTACAACAAGTGGTGCCTATTTATATACGAATTTAACGGCTTTCATAAAGTTTTATGGAATATGTACGAATTGGACTTTATATGATATCCTTTTAAGAAACACACTGATTTGACGTAATTAATATGAGTTTTACAAAATCCATACGAGCCTTAAGGACCATATGATATTTATGGGGGAGGGGGGGGGGGGGGCTGGTGCGTTGGAAGTCCGATCATATTTTTCATGCCCCCCATCTCAAAAAATTTTAACGTGACCACCCCCCCCTAAAAAAATCAAAATTGCCGTCCTCCACGACAGGCATCATAAAACGGGTAGAAAACAACCGTTTACAGTCTTGATATACTCTAATGTTACTCTCCAAGCAGAGATATAGTAGTAGTTGGAAAAATTACACGGACGCTCCTCTTACCTCTTACCTCTGCTTAAGATCAGAATGGCACAAGCCTATTAAATCTAATCACTTTGACACATTGGGAGCGTTTTCTAACTAGGTGCTAAGTTTAGGACGGGAGTTATAACGTATGAACTGCATAACAGTGTACGGACGATAGTTTTGTGCTTGTCGAAAACTATCAGGCGCACTTCGGGAAGCATAATTTCTACGGTGTCATTAATGGCGGCATTGCCAGACACGTAATTCCATTACCCGACTTGGCCCGGGGGCATTTATGATATTGGATAATTGCAGCTCTAGATACATTTGCTAGGCTACGCTTTTGATCCATGTGAACGAAGCTTTTTGATGATAGATAATTGCAGTACTATCAAGGAATGCTAGGTGTTGCTCTCGACCGGCGTGTACATTATTGTTAGCTGTGTATTTAACAAAAGATAACTGTGCTGTGAACATCACAATACAGTACCGAAGAAATTTAGTATGAAAAGTAGTATCTTTAGTGGTTGCACTTTAATGCAAATTGTACTCATGGTTATGATGTAAAATCGGCACAAAAGTTCTAAATATTTCCTTTTTCTGTGTGTTTGTCTCTGTGTAAAGGTGCGCTCCCACTGCACTTGTGTCAAGCTTGCGTCACTGCGGGGTTTATTCACTGCGGCACTGTTTTTTTATTTTCTCCGTTTTTTTTTATAATTTAGATATTGCGCAATACGTACAAGTATGACTCAAAAGACGACAAAATTCACAAAAAGAAAAAAAAATCCGTTCTTTATCTCTGAAATTCGTTGAGTATATTTCGTACCCCGCAGTGACGCAAGCTTGACACAAGTGCGGGGGGAGCGCACCTTAAGTGTGCGTGTGTGGTGAACTAGACCGTTGACAAAGTATGTAAAACTGACTTCTGAGCGGTAAAATCTAAAATAGTCGTCTTGTAGAATTGAGGGTTAATGACCCGCCCCGAGGTGTATATGGTGTTATAACGCCTGGTCCTTTGCTATAACCACCGAATAAAACCACCGATGTGAGCGAAGCGAACGAGGTGGTCTTATGAGGTGGTTATAGCAAAGGACCAGGCGTTATGACACCATGTACACCGAGGAACAGGCGGGTCATTAACGTTATTATCATATAGCCTACCCAAACTTGCAAACTCCTGTATAGATCTCTTGGTACTATACGTGTGAATTCCTTTGTCGAATTTTTTAACATTCACATTTGTTCTTCGGTACATTCTTTGGTAAGGTGATTACACATTGCATTTTGAAACCAAAAATTTCCACAGAAAATGTTCGAAACATATTGCAGGCTTTTTAGAACAACAAAACTCATCATTAATGTTAGAGGTAGCCAGTCTGCACTTATTCCCTCTACTCTGGCATATGTTTCGCTCCTTTTTATTGGTCAATGCCTGCATATACCTTACTTTCTTGTGTGTATCGCTACTTTTGATTGGTCAAAATGAATCACCGGTGTCGATTTGCATTGACACTGGTGCCAGTGTCGATGCAAATCGACACTGGTGCCGGTGTCGATTCATTCTGACCAATCAGGGGAGCGATACCCACCTGCCTGGCCTGAATCTTTGTGTTACGGCGTCATAACCAACGTGGAACGGGGACTTCTTATTGGTCCGCGGCGCCTGGCTATATCATAATGTGTAGTAATAATCTATACTTGTCTAAGTTTATTGATATACTTGTGGTTGAACAATGACATTATCTTGTTGAAAATCCCAGAGTCCTGATGCGTTTAGTTCTACATTGTTATATTTCAGCCATACATAGTATGGTGAAATATATTGTATTCGTAATGTTTCTTCTTCTTTCTTTCTCCTGTCAAATCTTCAAAGTGATTCATCTCCGCCGTTCCTGAACCGAATGACCAGAAATTTGGCACAGGGGTAGAATGGGCAAATACCTTGATGTTTTTTTTTCTCAGTTTTTTTCATATTTGCCTCTAAAATGATTTTATTAATGTTTAAACGGTATATTTGGGCCCCCTGTACCGTGGTCTTACAATGGAATTGTCATTACAATGAACAAATGAAATTTGGTCTAAATAGGCATTAGATAGTTGGTAAAATGATCCAAGTAAATTTTTTGGCATAAACTACTTCAAAATGCTTAATTTCAGCACGTTTCTGAAGGGAAATTGGTTTTCTTTCGGCCTCCTGCCGTGAACTCCAGTGACCCCGCACACCTGCGGCAGCCAGGGCTTTCGCGAGTTAATTGAATTTAATAGGGCCAGCCAATCAGCGCCGAGGAAGACGAATGCTAATTAATATTCATAAGCTGGCTTCCAATGCCGTATATACAGACAGAAACACATGCATATTACAGCCTTACAGTGGCCATACATGTGTGTCACCCTTTGCCCGGTTTAAAATTGTAGTTTGCGAGGATTTGGAGTTCAGACAGGGTCATTTGAGAGGTAGCGGACGGTACGCATGCATTGAACATTAGAATACAAGTCTTTGTCGTTGAATTAAGCAACATTCCGCATGGCAATATCAATCATTCTCGGCATAGTTGACTTTGGTATGGTTAGTTGAGACAATCAAATAAATGTTACTTGGCTGAAAACGCGGGAAAATTTGCAGGTTTTTTTTTTCATATCTGCCTCTAAAATGACTTTATTGATGTTTAAAGGTTATCTTTTGACCAAAACGGTACATTTTGGCGCACTGTACCTGGTATTACAATGGAATGACCTGAAATTTGGCGTAGATAGGCATTAGATAGTTGGTAAAATGATCCAAGTAAAATTTTTGGCATAAACTACTTTGAAATGCTTAATTTCAGCACCTTTCTGAGGAGAAATTGGTTTTCTTTCGGCCTCCTGCCGTGAACTCCAGTGACCCCACACACCTGCGGCAGCCAGGGCTTTCGCGAGTTAATTGAATTTAATGGGGCCAGCCAATCAGCGCCGAGGAAGACGAATGCTAATTGATATTCATAAGCTGGCTTCCAATGCCGTATATACAGACAGAAACACATGCATATTACAGCCTTACAGTGGCCATACATGTGTGTCACCCTTTGCCCGGTTTAAAATTGTAGTTTGCGAGGATTTGGAGTTCAGACAGGGTCATTTGAGAGGTAGAGGACGGTACGCATGCATTGAACGTTAGAATACAAGTCTTTGTCGTTGAATTAATCAACATTCCGCATGGCGATATCAATAATTTTCGGCAGAGTTAACTTTGGTAGGGTTAGTTGAGACATTTGAGAAAATGTTACTTGGCGGAAAACGCGGGAAAATTGGCCAGTTTGCGTTTAGTTTTGATACGTAGGTTTGACAGTGGCGAAATTGATTATTTTCTCATCAATATTTCGTAATAATTATTTTAACTGTATATCTAAACAATTGGCTTACATGTGCAATTTTTATATGAATAAAGATCAGTGGGTACAAAAAGTATGTGTACCTTATTGCTCTTTGTCCATAGATCATCATTTTTTCTATAGTGGCAACATTTATCTCACTGTTCCAAGATTCTGACAATCATGTGGATATACCCGCTTTTATGCGTCCTGGTGGTGTTGTTTCTGCAAGACAAAGACATGGTGGCTACTGCTGTGGGAGGGCGCTACTACTCCAGGTCGGAATTACTTCTCTCTCGTCGAAATAATGTAGTTCCTGGGCAGACCAAGAGTCTGCTTGTCCAGTGTGGTTTCTGGAACACAAGAGGATGCAAAGCTGGACGCAGCAGAGCAAGAAAAATCTGCACGATCATCAACAATCGCCCAATTTTGCCCGATGAACGCCAGACATTCCCGAAGAACAAAGCGCGCCATCGCCACCTTGCCAACGTGAACTCAATCAAGGAGGCCGGAGGAGGATCACTCATTGGCTACGGTAGGTAAACAAACTGAGTCTCACCGAATGCCAAACATTCTCGTCTGCAATGCACGATTGATTTGTAACAAAAAACATGAACTAGAAGCTATAATAGCTATAAGTAAACATTGCATTACAAATTGGTTCATGTTTCAAATTTTGTGTAAAGCATGGGTAATACAAAAAACACCCCCACAGAATTTATGAAACATATTAATGATAATAAGAACATTTAAATAATGACATGATTAAAACAAACGCTGCAGATGGGCCACATGACCCCAAATGGAGTTTTGCACTCCAGCGGTCAGCCATAAAAAAAGATAAGAGACGTCAATGACGTCAAGAATTTTGACAAATTCTCTGATCATAAATCACAATGGTTGTTCTTTTCTTGCCACTTACCTACTGATTTCCAAAAGGACGTGGTCTGGAAAGTGATACAATAATGTAAAATTTTGTAAATATTAATACAGGACTTCATGCTACATAGTTTTGCCCAAAGTTTGAATAATGTATTTTATTACTTGGTCAAGCCTGGGACTTATTGATCACCCCTCGTACGTGCCAGATAGAACAAACCCTGTCTTGTGGGAGGGGGTGTTGGTGACCTCAGGTATTATTTGTTTCAATTCACTGATTGTACAATTACACGCTCTTCCTGTGTTCTTGGCATCCTTGAAGCGCTGTCATAAAATAAAAAGGTCTACGTTAGAGAACGTGATAACCTGGTAACGTGTCTTATCATGGCGTCAGTCGGACACGGGCGGGACCGAGGTGATTTTCTTCCGACGCTGTGCTTGGTTTTGTTCGTTAGGTCTTCCTACCGCCATAGCAAAACCAACCCTCCAGGTAAACAACACAAACAGGTAGATCCGATCAGGTCAAAGGGTTGCAACCATCGCCAATGGAATTAACCGCACTTATCTACTGTAAAATTCGGTCTATTTCGCAACATGCTGAAGTACTGCAAATGCAATTATGTTCGCCTTGAAGTCATAAAATGCATTTAATGTTTAAGTCTAATAGAACTTAAACATTAAAAAGACGGAGTGGTACAGGAGAAGACAACTTTAGATTACTTTTATTACTTTTCATAAAACGTGGGATCATAATATACTCGTGTGAAAGTGACAGAAGGTAACAGTGCAGTCACGCCCCCTGGCGTAACGTGTAAGAAAACAGTGCTCATATGTGTAACTACCTCCAATGATTACACAACATGCGTAAGACTTAGATGAAACGGGGATAACAGGTGGGAACATGAATGACTAAAAAGCAAAGAATTCACTTTAGGTTAGAAAGAAAACGTGGACTGTCACGCAGCTCATAAAGTTCTTAGTTGGTAAGGGTTGCTTTCAAAAGAAACCATTTCCTTGTGGGAAGATTAGTCATTGACAGACAGGCAGGCGGACAGAGAGAGAGACATAGAGAGACAGAGGCAGAGTTTAAGCGTGAAAGAAGAATACAGTTGGGACAAAAGCAACAAAATTTTTCCTTAAACCTTTATTCTGCCCAACCTCTTTTACCTCTTAGTCGCAAAAGTCGATTTTGCATCCGCACTTACCAAGCTTGAATATTTAAGACGTTCTTGCTAGTTTTCCTTCTACAAAACCATTCCGAGTTGAAGTATGAAGATTGCCCCCACCGTATGAGCGGACATTGTGACAGGCCCCTGACGTGATGAAGTGTATAACTCGGTACATATTCAATACTTACGTTATAACCTACGCCAGCACGTTATGTTTTGGGTAGTGTTGCTCTGTGGTGCGTTTGTGCATCTGTCGGTCGGTGTACATGATAACACAAAATGGCATGGGCGAATGGTAATCTTTAAGCCAGAAACAATTGTAACACTGTGAGGATGGATGTACATGTATCTAAAATTCCTGTCTCGTGCTTACACATGCAAACATTCCACACACTGATAAACAAAAAGGCACGGACTCGAATTAATCTACAGCCAATTAAACTTTATTAGAGTAAGCAAACAACAACAACAAAATCTTCAGAAACCTTAACATCGCCAGTCTCAATGACAGACAGCAGATAGAGCAGTGTTCGTAACTACTTGGGTGTTAAAAGACTTGATGGTAGCAATAGTTTTCATTGTTTTCCCTCTGGAAATGGAAATAGATTAAACATTATTTAACAGCAATACACAGCTTTTACTTGTTTTCCTTAACATGATCGCTACCGTTACCACTTTGTGTATTTCCATATCAGGTCATTTCTTCATCAACCCTATCACGGAAAAAGTAACAATAAATGATAAGCCCTTTGCTTTATCATCAGCATACATTTTTGTATCTCAAGTTCTTAACATGTCACAAGTTCTTTAACATTACAATCAACCATCTCATTCTAACATAATCTTACAAATCCGCTGACGTCATTGATGTACAGATGAAAGTCATACTTGTGACAAAGGAAAGCAATGCAGTGTTCTTCAATATGAACTGTATTAATACAAATTTCAAGTGGTGTTCCATACAAGTGTTAACTCTGAGACCAGGGTATATGCATTCCCTTTGCCCTTTAGATGGAACAGTTTTTCAATTCTTACTTTTGTGTTAGACTTTCAACTGTATAGACTGGGGTCTAAATTTCACTTTCCGTTCCCTATGGTAAATAGCAAAAAATAAACTTGCAAAAATGGAACTCAATGATATAGATACAGCACCTCTATGCGTAAATGGTGTCACATGTATTTGACTGCTGTGGTGGACTAACAGCCTGTTTTCTATGATAGACGTGGCGTCGGTTTCAACATGAGGTGGTTGTATCAACATCATTGGCAATAAAAAGCAATACCTATTGGCACAGCGTCTACTTCTATGACAGAATCACAATTTCGTAAGACTTAATGCCTTTAAAACATTTCAGAAAACTCACAATCTGAATGTTGACCACTTATTACCAAGTGAAATTTGTATGACATCTGTCATCAAAAGGACATTGTGTGCCTTTATCTAAACAAATGGTAAAAAAGTAACATAAGCAAAATCAAATGGCACAGCGTCTACTTCTACGACTAAGTCACAATTCCTTAAGACTTGCTGTCTTTCATAATTTAATGAAATCTCAATCTGAATGTTTCTCACTTTTCAGCAAGTCATATTGGTATGACAAATGCCACCAGAAGGACATTGTGTGCCTGTATTCAGAAAATGGGAATAAAAAGCAATAAAATGCAAAACCTATTGGCACAGCGTCTACTTTTATGCCAAAGTCACCCTTCCTTTGGACTTGTTGTCTGACATTATATCATAAGAACACTCAATCTGAATGTTTTTCAATTTTCACCAAGTAAACTTGGTATGACATATGCCATCAGAAGGACATTGTGTGCCTGTATTCAAATAAATGGTAAAAAAAGCATTAAAATATGTAAAAGCTATTGGCACAGCGTCTACTTCTATGACAAAGTCACCATCCCCTAAGACATGTTGTGTTACATGTATCCAAGAAAACTCACATGCTGAATGTTGCTCATTTTTCACCAAGTAAACTTGGTATGACTAATGCCATCAGAAGGACATTGTGTGCCTGTATCTAAACAAATGGTAATAAAAAGTAACAAGACTATGCAGAATCTATAAGCACAGTGTCTACTTCTATGACAGAAACACAATTTCCTATGAGACTTGTTGCATTCGTAAGATTTAGGCAACACACAATCTGATAGTTTCTCACTTTTCATCGAGTAAACTCGGTACAATATCTGCCATCAAAAGGACATTGTGCGCTTGTATCTGTCGTCTACCTCTATGACAAGATCCATCATCCCAAACTTACTATCTTCCTAAAATTCAGATCTACTCACACTTTGAATGTTGCCAACTTGTTATCTGTCTTTAAAGAGACATTGTGTGCCTGTATCTTAATACGTAATAACAAAAATAGAACAAAGATGACTGAAGTCAGGGGTTACATATGAGTAAAACTGATTTGCAAATGCTCTGAGCAATCACATGGAAGAAAGGGAAAGTAATTCGTGATAAAAGGGATATCGTATACATTGCAATCGCATAACTTAAGTAACATAATGCTTTTGTAGTTTTATAGTTCTTAATGAAAAAGGCGAGAGGGTTACATAAACACAGTCTCGAGGATCCAAGAAGGGTATTGTAACATGTTTTACAACATTTACTAGAAGAAAAACTCATCGGTGTTGATGCGATGCTTGATGGTCATTGATGGTCAAAATTGTGAACATAATTCAACTCATATGAGAAGAATAAACTCACAGAAAGGCTTGCCAGTGGCCGTTTTTGAATTAGATGAACTTTTCAGTATATCCATATTTGTATGATAATAACTTGACTGAGAGAGAGAGAGAGAGAGAGAGAGAGATAGAAAGCGAGAGAGAGAGAGAGAGGGAGAGACAGAGACAGAGAGAGAGACAGAGACAGAGAGAGACGGAGACAGAGAGAGAGACAGAAAGAGACAGAGAGAGACAGGGACAGAGAGAGAGGCAGAGAGAGAGACAGAGAGAAAAAGAGAGAGATAGAGAGAGACAGAGAGAGAGAGGGGCCAATTACAGACCCAAGGATGAGTAGTCGACACAATCATTGCAGTCACAGTGGGCCACAGTGTTGCCACACCACTTGCTTGGGGCGCAGCATGGGTACTTGCCGTCAGGGTCACATTGAGCAGGCTGTCCGTTCGGTGCCGGGAAGCCCGCACCACAACGCAAATCAGCGCGCCACGACCCTTCAAAATAGACGCAAAACACTAAATATTAAACATTTCAAAAAATGCATCAGTCTTATGTGTTGTATACTTCACTTAAGTGGTATTTATTGCATCCTTAATGCTCATTGATGATGATGATGAATGCTCATTGACAAAGCTTTAATAATGTTAGCTGTAGGTTGGCATTGGACCTGAGTACCACAATGATAACTTCACAGTAAAAGTAGGTCACTATATTGCCACGCTTTAAATGCCATTTAAGTGAAGCCTAGAAGAAGTTGGCTCAGATGTGCAGCATCGATTTAACTTATTAGTCATCTCAAAGTAATCGGAGAGTAATATGATCCGCTCTAATTACCTCCATGAAATATTCATGGGGGTTATACTTTCACTAGCGTTTGTGTGTGTGTGTGTGTGTGTGTGTGCATGTGTGTGCACGTGTCTGTCTGTCTGTGTCTGTTTTTCTGTCTGTCTGTCTGTCTGTCTGTCTGTGAACAAGATTACTCAAGGATTGGTTTCATACTTCGTGTGTTGGTGTGTTGTGACAAACACTGGAAATGATTAGATTTTGGGCCCCTGGCTGCTTTCCTTTGTAGTGCAGCGGCATTTCCGGTTTGTATATCTCTTCTTTTGAACAAGCTTTGGATACGATTTCATGGTGCCAGATAGCTCTTGTGCCCGGCAAGAAGTGACGTTAGTTTGGGCCTCCTAGCGACTAGGGCTTGGAATTACATGGGTATTCAAATTGTAAAAGATTCCGGACAGGATAATTAAATATGGGAATAACGGATTTTCTTAATTTTGGTATGTAGATTTGCATAACCTATGCAAAACTGGCAAAGCCGCTTATAAAATACTAAATGTTTAGAATTTCACAAGTTAGTCAATGTTGAACATCATGCATAAATCATGTTAATATGAAAGTCACTTGCATTAAATATATCCAAATATTTCATGGAGGTATGAGGTCCCTGAACTATATGAGGAGTTTTGTATTGAAAGACTAGTGGTGATTTCAAGCGCGTGCTAGAGTTAGTAAGGTGTGACTGACTGTGTTCAGACCTTGATGTCGCCGTGGTAAAAGCACCCCGAATGGCAGATAGAAGGCAAAGGTCTATACATTAGAATATTATCTAGAGTAGCAGAATTCTTGGTGAATTCTGTTGGAGGAGAGAGTCAGGATGTACCTTTCCCCTGCGGGGCCCGGTAGTCGACACATCCAGAACAGCTACAGTGGTCTGCAGTGTTGCCGCACCAGTTGTGTGGGGAGCAGCATGGGAATTTGCTATCAGGGTGGCATTTAGCAGCTTCTCCGTTGTCTGCAGGATAGGCCGACCCACAATGCCAATCTGTGCGCCAGTTCTTCGGTTCTATCATGAAAAACATATATAAAACATTAAAGACTTTTCAAAAATTACTTATCTTTCATGAGACTTATCTTTAGTAGAACTTTCTGTTTCAAAAGTAGAATGACATTGAAGAAAATGCATTATATCAGGTTTTAACTTACTGGTATATTCTAGCAGGGATGTTCCCACAGTGTTAAGCTCGCTTTTCATCTCTTCTGTCTTGGCTGGGATGTCACTTGCACGCCCCTTGATTCGCAGAGCTGTGATCCACACAGAATAACCACCTCCAATGAGCCCATAGATCTGCGCCGCTTTCTGTTGCATCTGGTTTGTGAACATCAACATGACGTTTTAGTCACGGACGAAATTATAATGATGACATACGTTCACATACCGTGATTTGCTAGGATATGCATTGAAGCTACTATCTAGTAATATGTTTACTTTATATAATTGCACAGAGTTAGCTGGTTTTATTCTTACACTGTAGTGGTGTAGTGATTAAACCCTTGACATCGGTATATTTCTCAAACATTTAGCGAGGCAGCTAATGTTTCCACAGGTTTACTGTTTGTTTGTTTGTTTATTACGAATCTCCATTAGTTACCTTGAACTATTCTTCCTGGAGTCCTCTACACACCATCGAATAAAATACATAACAACACATTATACAGATAATGTTGATCAGACAAATAGCATAAATCAATCATTAACATTCTTAACCATATCATATTATTAAGTTAAGTTAAACCCTTCCTGCGCCAAGGACAGTGCCCATTTCTGGCGCATAGGGCGGTGCCCATCTCTGTTTCGTTAGCCCTGGGACACACACAACGCAATCACTACAGCAGGGGGCTAGTCCACTGGTAGTGGTGTGTGTTCAACTTCCATACTCTTTCCCGAATGCTGAGTGCTAAGCAGAGAAAGCAGCATGTGCCATTTTTATAGTCTTTGGTATGACTCGGCCGGGATCGACCTCACGACCTTCCGAATGCAAGGCGAACACTCTACCCACTAGGCCATTGCACCGGCTTATATCATATTATGCAATATATTAAATTACTCATAACGTCAATCAATCAATTCATCATCATCCTCATTCAATTACATAAACAAAAACATTATTATCATATTATATCATACATGTACATAATATTATCATATATTGGATATTGTGGAGGTCAGAGGTCATAAAATATAGAGATGTCTTATAGTCAAGTTTATCACCATGAGCTGATGGGATATCTCTGATGCGAAGTGTGCATGAGAACAAGTCATTACCTTCTCGGTATACTTGTCCCGATTGTCCCCGTTGATGAGTCGCAGGTGACATATTTCCATTAGAGATTTTCCTCCAAAGACTCCTGAGTGGGGTTTCACCATATCCAGTAGATTGTACAATACCTACAAAAGTCAACACAAATCGAAACTCAAAAATCAATACAACTTGATAGATGTCTTTTCGAATCATTTCATCTTGCTATATAGAAATCACATTGGCTCACTGCTAAAAGAGACAAGAGGTAAGCAGACAATAAATAAACTTTGAGTTTTATATTAACCCAACGCCTTCTTCTAAATGATAACTACATGTATGTCAAACCCTACAGATGCCTCTCTACATAGTAGCATTGTTGAATGTTCACATACCTGATCTACTCCATCTGAACCGTGACTGAGGACACTGTCTGCCCAAGCTTGAACGTTCTTGCCAGGTAGTTCGTACAGTCCGTTGCTGATCTGCATTTTGGCTTGCGTATCCAGCATGTTCCTCAGTCGCATTTCGTCCCTGCCGTACAGAATGACTTGTTGAAGGTACTCCTGTCCCAGCTGTAGATCACTGACACTTTGTGCCAACTCGTCCACCTTCCTGTCCAGCTGCCGAATCTGATCTTGTATCTCGTTAAGCTGATCCGTTGTTTGTGCAGACTCGATGCGGTCGACAGTGAAGCCGACTATGGCTGACACAACGCCAAAGACACCAGTAGCGATGCTGAATATTTCGCGTCCAGTAAACTGCTGCAACAAAAAAAGTTAAAAGCTCATAGTGCTTGTGACAAAAAAGACAATGAAATTTAAGATTCAGTATTACCTAATGGTCATATACATATACAAAATGTTTATATACATTAATATATACAATTCTGGCGTTTCATTGATGGCAAGCAAAAAAGGTCATTTAAGAAGTAACGAAAACAATATATTTCGAATGTTCGATGAATAGTACTTATACGCTTTACTGTAGCAGGAAACGTTGTAATTTGTGTTGATTGGCGTAACAAGCCCTTCAAACTTTTTGTTTAACACATGGACCAACTAACAAGAGTGCCCCATTGAAGTCTTTGATTCAATATTTATATTTCAGCCATACCATAGGTATGGTGAAATATATTGTATTCGTAATGTTTCTTTCTTTCTTCTTTCTTTCTTTCTTTCTCCTGTCAAATCTTCAAATCGAATCAACTCCGTCGTTCCTGGACCGAATGACTTGAAATTTGGCACAAGGGTAGAGTGGGCCAATACCCTTAGCTTTTTTTTCATTTTATTCATATCTGCTTCTAAAATGATTTTATTGAGGTTTTATTGCAATTTTTGGACCACAACTTTATATTTAGGCCCCCTGTACCATGGTATTACATCCAAATGACCTGAAATTTAGCACAGAGGTGCCCTAGGTACTTATATAAAGGATCCATGCATAATATTTGGTATAAATCACTTCAAAATGGCTCATTATGGAGGTTTTTGTGGGAGAATTTTGGATTTGTGAGGTGGAAGTGCCGAGGTCAACGACCTCTAGGTCATTCTGGAAGCCACAGGTGTTTCTGGTAGATCCAATCATCTACATACCTACCTAGTCCATGTTCCTCCAGGTGGTTGGGGGGACAAGGTAAATCTAATTAATTATTAGCCAATGAGCAAGGTTATTTTGCTGGAAGAGTCCATTGTTGGTCAGGGGGGTGTTTTTTAAAATTTACTTTAAGACTTTGGTGATAATGCCAATGCTTTTTTTAGCGGAAGTGTTTTTGCACTGATCCACTTGACATAAGGCTACTGCTGGGACAGTCCATTTTTGCACATAGGGGGGATTTTTAAAAAATTCATTTTTGGACATGGGTGATGATTCCGAATTCCATTTGTTGAATGGAACTTGACCCCACCTGAAGACTGTACCTGAGGATTCGGCAGCCAATCAGCAAGCCTGATGTAATATGGATGAGTCCATTCATGCACAGGGGACTATTAAAAAAATTCAGTTTTGGACTGGGTTGCTTATTATAGAAAAGGCCATGTATTTCTGGACTTTGGTGATTATGTCAAAGTCCTATTTTAGCGGATGTATTTTTGGATCGCTCCACTTTGCACAGGGGTATAACAGGTAGAGTCCATTCTTGCAAAGGGGGGGGATTTCTTTCAAATTCAGTTTTGGACGGCTGATGATTCAAAATTCCATTTCTTAGCGGAAGTGTTTTTGGACTGGTCTATCTTACCCTTCTACATTGGGTGCACTTGAGTCCATTCTTGCAGGGAAGGGGGTTGTACGATTAATTTTTGCTCATACGTGTAATTAGTAGCTTAGGATGCTTAGTCATCTTAAGCAGAAGAGTTCCATTTTTGCACATGGGTGATTTTGGAATAGTCCATTGTTGCTTGGGGAAGGAGATGGCTGAAATATGCTGTATTTGCTCTCAAGCAAATTTCGGCCTTTCTAGTTGTAATAACTGAAGGTAATTAATCACCTCCATTCCCTTATCCATCGCTACGGCTGATCCTGAAAGGAAACAAATTAAAAATTATTATTTTATCTGCCGTCTTCCTTTGTGGTCATATACAATAACACAATGTATCTCCATAAGAATGATAAAGAAAAAATGTAGAAACATTTTATGATGACTTCCAATATCAAAATATATATAACTGTTACATTCACAAATCAACACATTTTTGCTTCTCCCGAATTGCAACATTTAAATTCTATGTGACTTGTCACTCTCTTCACACGATTTTACGTTATTATCACTGTTACGAAACGTATAATTTCAGCAAAGTAATCTAAGCTTCATCTTTATATCTTTATGACTCTTGCGTTTGATAAGCTCTGAAATAATACGTAATACCTAATGAATAAATCAAGTTCAAACGTAGTTGCCAGACAACATTATAAGCAAAGTCATGTTAAGACTGTACCTGTAATGCCTCTTTTGGAGGAAACAACTTCACAGGCCCAGAGATCATTGGAGTCCTTGGCGATCTTAGAACCAAGAAGACAGTCAACATGATAGCAGAGACGGTCTGGTGCTTCACAGATGCAGTTGCCATGATCAGATGACCCCCACTGGTCTCCTGTCTATAAGGCAATTAAACTCCATTAGCAAGCTAGTCTTATGTTAGAATCATATACACATCAAACAGATACTATCATTAATTAGCTGTCAATGAGTATGTTTCATTATTATTGTTTCACTTTCCTAAGGCATGTTCACTGAAGTGCACATCCGATTTATAAAGTGGACATAGAAGATCAGCAAAATGCAATATGCTATCATGTTCACAAGTACTATTTTTGTTAAAAAAATGTATTACAAAACAAGATACGAAAGACTATTGCTAAGCTTCTGCAAGAGTTTTACAAACAAGGGCTAGACTAAACTGAAATGATGGCTGTTCTATGATCTGCATTTAACAAGACAGACGAGGTAAGATTTTATACTGTGCTATGTAAAGAACTTACCTTTTATGATTTAAGTAAATGCTGCTAGTATATACATTTGCCACTGACATCCCTTGTAACAAAACGTACGGCAGACATCTTGATACCTCACTCATTGTTACCTTTTTAATTAGTATTTCCTGCTTAATATCTCTAATTGATATACTCAAGTACTTGATGCATTGTGTGGAGTAACGGCTGGTGTTTGGCTCAGAACCAAGTGGTCCCGGGTTCAAGTAATGTCACTTATTTTGTGTCCTTGAGAAAGGCATTGCTCGCTTTCCTCAAGTGTAAAAAATTGGGTACCTGACTTCGGCCGATCTGAGATGAAAAACGGCGGTGGATAGAGTGGGTTTGGCTCCGCCTTCCAATACCGTGCCCAAGATACAGTGTATAACAACCGACTGTCCTTACAACTTCAAAGGACTAAGGGGTTACCTTTAGTTACTGTCTGTCTTCCCTTTTTAACCCTATTCAGACCGGGGGGGGGGGCTTTTGAGGCCCGCGCTAACTTCGATGCCCATAACGCCAGAACGCCTTACGCTAAAGTCACCAAATTTGGTGAGTTTTCCTAAAATATTGTTGGCAACAATATTACGAAGTTTGACAAATTTTTCATTTTTTCGTGTTGCCATGGGAACCGTTTGCTGACAGGCAGTTTTGCCAAAAATCTCTATTTTTAAGTTCTAATAATGTATTTTTCACATTTATTTCACTGAGGAAGGAAGGCGGACGCCTTCCGAAACGTCTGTATAAAAATAAAGTATCCAGAAGTAAAGATTTATTCGTCTTAATGCTAATTTGATGACGTCATCAGCCCAAAATCCAAGATGGCGGACCGTATGGCCAGATCAAGAATAACAAGCTAATTACTGCTATTTTCTTCCATAAATAAAATCTTATATTATTTAGCATATCTTTCATAATTATATATGCGTAAATAATGCTAATTTGATGACGTCATCAGCCCAAAATCCAAGATGGCGGACCGTATGGCCAGATCAAGAATAACAAGCTAATTATCCCTCAAAATTTGTAACTACCTGGTATTTTTTCATCAAAACACATCTAAATGAATGAATTTAGTCTATTTCCATTGCCCTTTGTGATTATTTGTTGCAAAAAAAAAGTAGTCTTAAAAATTCTAGGTGGTGGATATAATATGGCGGAGCCTAACTCGTATCTTAGATGTGCATGACGTCATTTTAAGACGTCATTATGACGGCATCGATGTTGCTATTGGCAATACAAGTCGTAATAAACATAATTATTCTGTTATCTGCACTTGTTGTTACATTTTTGTAGTATAACTTGAAGTTCTCTGAGAATACCCTTTTTTCATGGGTCCGGCCAATATAATCAAATTGATGACGTCATAGTTACGTCATCTTACGTCAACGTAACGTCAAATGTCAAATACTTGTCAGATATTATGTCGATATGATGTCCTAAAAAATTTAGTGGCCCTACGGCTCGTCGTTCAAGAGTTAGACGACTTAGAAGTGGAGGGCCTCAAAAGCCCCCCCCCCCCCGGTCCAGGGATGACCAAAAAAGCCCGGTCTGAATAGGGTTAAGTGGCAATGTAAAAATGAGTTCCTTAAGCTAGGGCACAACCCGCCGTACGTGCTTTTTGTGCGTACGTTTTCTGAAGAGGTCACATCAACCACGTTTTTCAGAAAGCGTGGGAAAGGAAAGGCAAGAGCAGGGAGGGAATAGGACTCAACGCGCGTTACTCGCACAGTTGCCCAGTGGTAAGTGAGTTGTACGTTCTGACAACGTACAATCTCTGTACGATTGCCGCGTTACTGTATGCAGGCCGTACTTACACGTGCTGCGTACGTACGATTTCCTTACTCGCTGTACGGGAGGCGGATCCGCAGCCCGAAGGCAGACAAAATTCGACATTCACGTAGAGTTCTCCGGCGTGTCTACGTGCTCCCAAATCCGTTAGATTCTGTACGATTTCGTACGGAGGCGGTACTTATGACTTACGGATGCCCACGTCTTGGTACGTAGACGCACATACGGCGGGTTATGTCCTTAGCTTGACTTGAGTGCAGTACTTGTGCAACATTGCCTCGTCTGTTACCAAACGAAATAAAAAGTACCTGATGTCCTTCACAGCCTTGCTTCCTGGTTAGTACGTCTTCAGGTTGTCCGCGGATACTAAGAGCATCTTCTTCTCCTACAACCAAAAAAAAAAACAGTCACAGTATGTTAATGTACCCTTCGACTCCAGAAATTTTACAACAATAGAATATCATTTCAAATCTACATTTTAATCTGAAGCTCTTTATTAACTTGATACTGGAAAAGGTAATCCAATATTTCAGACTTCGATACCTTGAACAAGGGTAATTCTATAACTAATAAATAATGTATTTCCTCTGACTTACCTCCGGTATCCACCCTCTCATCAACGTCTTGTTGCTGCGTCTTGTCATCCAGTTCTGAAAGGTATTAATTGTTAAGTCTGATGCTTCAATGTTTGATAGTTATGTAGAGTTGATGGTGCATTAAATTTCATTAGCCTATTCGTCATAAAAATTGCAAGAAATATACAAATATACTAGCCCTTAAATACATTTTTTTTTCTTAAAGGAAAAATTGATAAATAAATACCTTCAAGGATCTGAAGAAGTCTGTTCTCCAGTAGGTGGACCGCTTCCGCCTGCTTCTGGTTCGTCTCAGCTGACACAGTATAATGATAATCAATGAGATTATTTAATGTTTAAAAAACACATCGCGAGCTCATCTTATGGTAAATGACAAATATGATAGAGACGATTGGAACATATGATACGTGTACAATTTTTGAACTAATTGTTATATTTGGGATGTTGGCCACATTGGGATATTGCAAATGGCAATACATGATGACCACGGTATTCTGTTACAATTGACACAAATTCTATCAAAGATCTTCTTGTCTTGCATTTATTGCGATACAATGTGACCAACAAGGAGTCATGGAAATCATTTCAATATAATTTGGCTGTCCATCTTGCCATTTCGTTATAAGTTGAACTTGTACATACTAGAATGTAGTAGCATAATTATGTAGAGATGATAAGATACCTTTTTGTCAAAATTGTACCTTATCACTAGCGCTACGACCTGTAATTAGCTTGTTTGAGCACAAATGTACAATAAAGGTCATTCATTCATTCATTCATTCATTATAGTGTTGACGAAGAGATCTATCAAAAATGATTTAAAAACACGTTTTACAATTCCAATATTGAATTATCCAAAGTCTTGTTTGAAACTGACCTGAACTTGAAGCAGAAAGAAGTGCCGCACATCCAAGGGCAAGGAATGTGACAGCAATAACTCCCATGTTGTCTTCTCTATGAAGTAGGTAAAGCTTTGAATTAATATTCATACACAGGAAGGATAGGGCCATTTTGGAACGCCCTCATCTACGCATGGAAGTAACACTATTTCCAGAGAATAATCTTGATCAAATGTACAATTTTGTTTACTCCCAACTGTTGCCAGAAACGTTTTTGTTTTTGTTTGTTTGTATTGCATACACGGAAAATCACCTCATGGCGTAACAGGTGTCAAGCTCTTCAGAGCTGGACTGGGTATACCGTTTCAGTGACAGAATTACTGGTTACAGGTGGAATTTGACAGAAACAAGTGTATAAAGGCAAAAGATGGTCACCTATTAGTAAGCACAGGGGGGCTGTTACCTTTACTAGACTACTACATCCCCTTTTCGGAAACTACCAAGGTAAGCCAATAATCCATCGACGGCCCAGAAAGATCTGCAATGATTACACGTATACATACGGACAGCCATAAGCAAGGCATAAAGAAGAATTTCAAATGGATAAACCACAATAGTCACCTAGTCTCAGACCCATCCTCTAAAGGGACAACGCCCCCCCCCTTCAGTTCACCTCCTGAATACCAAGTCAAGTCCTCTGGACGGTCACGGACTCTTGCTATTCTATGGCACTGATTGAGGCGAAGGTTGAAAATTAAGAAAGAAGGCCAGCAAAACAAATAATTGGGTAAAAGTCTAACTTAATAACAGTGAACTAAAGCAATTTCTTTGCTTAGGCTCCTTGCTTCGTGGCATAAATCCCTTAAAATGAGGGATTTATGGGGAAGAAGTGCCAAGTTGCGACGAGACATATTTGCCAGCGTAAGGAGTGGCTAAACTGTGTACTAGAGATACGCGGTCCGACAAGGGGTTAAGGTAATATGCCGCCTAATCTAGCCCTCTGGGGGAAATGTAGCACTCCCTCGCGCTAAACTCACCCAGAGCGCTAATTTAGCTCGGCGGGCATGCCGCCTACAACCGCTGAAGAAATATGCTCGTCCGGCGCGCGGTTGTCTTGCAAACAGGGAAGGTGTCAGGGGAAGATGGCGGCTGGCTAGACTCGACTTGTGGGGGTGCGTAGTCAGGACTTCGGCACAATGCGAACTACAAGGACCCCCCCCCCCCTCTCCAATTGTATTGCTGGAGCAGAAATATATTGCCATACGGTAACTGGAACGGTTAACTGTACAACCCTTCGTGCGTGCAATTTGTCCGTACGTTTTTTTTTGGGGGGGGGGGGGTTCACTCGTTACTGAAACACAACCAGTAGATTTCTAACGATGACACGCCTTTAAGTCGGTTCGTCCGCCACATATTGAACAACTTGCAAGAACAGGAGGGAGTACGTCAACACGCCAACGCAAAGTTTTGCCTGCACGTAAAATTCTACGGCGTGTCTGCGTTCTGCGAAATTCCACGATGGTCAAATTTGGCCCAAAAGTTTCCATTCCAACGCAGAGTATCGAGTTACCGGGGCTCCCGCGCGGTCCCAGCGGAGGGCTGACGGTGACTGAAACATCTTCTACAAGATCGTCATACTTAGAAAAGCAACCTCTCACACGTATCTCGTCGAGATTAAAGGAATACTAGCAGCATGTATACCTCAAGTCTTACCGTGTGCGTGTGCTGCACAGTTTTGTCTCAATGCTTTTAGGAATATACCTAGTTGGTTGATGTATAAAGGATGTTTGGTGGTCAAAAAACAAATACCGTATTTACATTAGTCTTAAATTTGACATAAAATCCAAATCTTTTATATCATATACACAATTACTGTAAAATCAAACTTTCTGTCTTAGGGATTTTTCAACTTCAGAAAAATAATCTACTTAAAACTATTTTTACAGCCAAGATAAGGTGGAATTTTTTTCACACTCAAAGACCCGCAATTCAAAATTGCCTCCATCCCTAAGACACAAATCTGGAGATATTAGTTGTCGACAATATAAGTCCAGAAAGAGTTGATTTGCACGCGTTTTGTAAGCGATTTAAATGCCATGTTTAGCCATATGTCGAGTCGCACTGATAGGGACATGAAGTAATTGATAGCGCCGTAAACAAGTGTTGTAATATTACATTAAGGTCACAAATAATGACGCCAGCAGCTTTGTTATGTTTCACATGTTCCAAATTAAACGGCAGCAAAACTAAGATTGCCAGACAATAGTTTAGTTTTGTGAAAATGTTTGTTTTTCTTCTGACCACGGCACCCAGGAAAACAAAGGCTTTTTCAGCGTGTTTACTGAAACAACCTGTTGACCCTTAATAGAACGCCCGTTCTGTTCGATCACGTCAGATCAAACATGATTGGTGTTCTAAATCCCTAATAGAAGTCTGGAAATTTTGGGGCCAAAATTTATCATCGTGTCCGTCAGATTCCCTACGAGTTCATATGGAGGCGGTACTAAGCTAAGGACACAACCAGTCGTACGTGCAAATACGTGCTGTCTACGTGCCAAAACGTGGGCAATCTTTTTGGATCCGTAAGTGCTAAGTACCGCCTCCGTACGAACTCTTACGGAATCCGACGGATTTTAGAGCACGAAGACACCGTAGAACTTCACCTGCAGGTAAAAGTCTGTGTGCCGTCTTGCCAGTAAGGGCGACGCGCCTACCCTGTACAGCCTGAACGTTTTGAGAAATACGTGACGGACGTGGCCTCCCCAAAACACGTACGAATAATTGCACGTACAGTGGGTTGTGCCATTAGCTTAAGTCAAATGACCGAGATTTAGCAACAAAAGTAGTTGTTCCGGTCAACGCAGCTACTGTTGGCAAAGCCCAGACGAGACAGACATGGGCCGTGTAAAACTCAATTAAAGAATTCATTAGCTTAAAACACCTGCGTATACTGCGATAATAGGTTCGTAAGGCAGTACCATTGATAGCAAGATTTGATATTTGCAAAATGTAAAACAGACGATCGCGAGGTATTTAGTGTTTTTCAAATTCTGTGATCGTACCAGTGGCTTTTACAATTCGGGGGACATGTCGATAAAAGTACAACAATAAGACGCCCGCAACCTGTCCTTTCATTCAAGAACAATACCGGTTGTCTACATGTAGGTGGCTAGAAAATTAAGGAAAGAAAAATATGTTATCACCTTATCATATAAAGAAGACTTGTTACCTCCGCAGTCGTCTTGATTTCTCTGGGTGCCTGATGATTGGATGGACAGGAAGACCTTACCAGTGTTCCTTTTTCCTCAGAACTGCCTGCGCACGGCCGGTAGCGTCCCCTGAAAGTACAGCCCTGAAGACGTATAATTCTCTGATTGGCTCCGTCATAATCTTCCTTTCAGATGCAAATTCATGTTAAGGTGTCATCTAGTTGTGTCTTTACTTTGGCAATCCAGCCCTAAGGCCATCATGACGCATAGCGTCTGAAAATATGACAGTATAATATTCAATAATCGCCAGGTGTGTACGTGACGAAAATTTGACTTCCCAGCTACTCTGCGGGAAGGTCATTCACTTATGTCGTAAGCAGTCGGGAGTAAGAAAGGAGTAAGAAAGAATGAATGAATGAATGAATGAATGAATGAATGAATGAATGAATGAATGAATGAATGAATGAATGAATGAATGAATGAATGAATAAATAAATAAATGAATGAATAATGAATGAATGATTGAATGAATGATTGAATGAATGAATGAATGAATGAATGAAGGTAGGAAGGAAGGAAGGAAGGAAGGAAGTAATGGTTGAATGAACGAATGAATGAAATTGATAAAAGAATGACCTCTATTCAACCTAAACAGCCTTGCGTGCCCGTGCTTAAATCTCAAGTTGATCCTATTCTTCTTGCAGTGACGTTTTCGACAACACACCCATCGTCACAATAATTTTCTTCTTAAGAGCTGTCAGCTGTCTTTTGTCCATGCATGTCTCTCAGTCTGTGTGCACTAGACAGAAGCATCCAGATAATCCATTTGGACGGACTGAACACAGACTTTCCTTTGTAATTTCCACAGTATTATACCCATTTCCGTACAACCTTACGAGAGCGTATAGCAAATATTGACTGACAAAGTCACGGAAGGAATTTTCTTCAGATGAAAAATTTTTAAATGGCACTTTAAGATATACATCAGGGGTCCAAATGGACCCCACTCGGGCGTGTGAGGGTTAACGCTATAAGTTTAAAAGTAACAAAGTCAGATCAAATCAACTCATGTATGTCAATCAATGTAAGTTTGCCCCTACCGCATCCATTACACTAATGAAAAACAGTGACTATTATATCAAGACTAAATGTCTGTAAGGATCAAACAATGGTGCCAGGGGTCATATTTTGTACAGTGCACGTACTTAGCCCACCACCTCTCAAAATGATTTTATTCCTTCTGTCCAATATTAGCCATTAACATGGTGACGAGCTAAACGAGTTTTCCAACGCCCACGGAGAAGCCCGTGAAGGAGGCTAGATGTCAAGAGCAACGTGGATTCTAAAAACTGGAAGACGGACCCCACTTTACCCAATTGAGCACATTCTCTGACAAGAATAAACTTCAGGCTAGGTTATTTGTGGCCGTCGCAGTCTTCAACTATGTTCTGTCTGACAGTACTTTTGAAACTCGTAGAGCCTTATAATACTTACAACTTTAATAAAAATCTCTTAATCTCCACAATATGAAAGGAAGGGTCCCAATGCTCTATCGCCCTGCTATCTCACAATGACCCCTTTATCGATGCTATCTCACCTTGGTTGTTCAAATGAAGACTTTGTCCCAGAGGGGTCAGTTTGTAGCGTTCAAACAACGATGCCTTGATCTGAAGCCCAAGAGGTTGTCCCCCCACAAAATTGTTCTCAGTGGTATAGCTTCAAAATTGACCGACCACAGGTATATCGTGCCACCAGAAAACTGACTGCCCTGTTGTGACGATTCCTATGGAGTATAACATTGCAAAACAAGAACTGGTCTGGCATGACGGGCAAGATTAAAATGAGGATGTCAGAATTACGAGGGGACCAGTGCGACGGGTGCTGGGTTCCGTGTGCAAATGCCGCAGCTGACGTGTTAAGCTAAGGGCAGAACCCGCCGTACGTGCAATTTGTCCGTACGTTTTTTTGGGAGGCCACGTCCACCACGTATTTCTGAAAACGGTCAGGCTGTACATAGCAGGCGCGTCTCCCGCACTGACACGTACGGGGCGAATCCGCACACGATGGCATACAAAGTTTTGCCTGCACGTTAAGTTCTATGGCGTGTCTGCGTGCTCCAAAATTCGGATTCCCTACGAGTTCAAACGGGGGTGGTACTTACCACTTACGGATCCCAAAAGATTGCCCACGTTTTGGCACGTAGACAGCACGTATTTGCACGTACGGCGGGTTGTGCCCATAGCTTTAACAGCCGAAAGTTTGATAGCAAAGCGTTCGACTTTGTATGGAGATATGGCCTCCAAATAGCGCTAACCCAAAACAAATTAATACGCTAAGTATAAGTGGCAAATTCATTCAACCCATCCAAATCATATGTATTCGAAAACACTAATCGTGTGAAATATAAGAATAGTCCGACAGAACCTTTTCGTGTCCGACAGGGCAAGCAGACAAGATGCTCCATGGAATTAGGCCAAGAGACTCTGTTCAACGTAAATATGAAAATACAGTCTTCATTAACAAACTATTTTTACTCAAATCATATGTATTCAAAAACACTAATCATGTAAACTATAGCAATAGTCCGACAGAACCTTTTTTTGCCCGACAGGACACGCAGACAAGATACTCCATGGTACTAGGCTAAGAGACTCTGCTCAATGCTTTTATGAAAATAGAGTCATCATAAACAAATTGTTTGACTCTTGCCCTTTTGCCTGTCAGCCCAGCAAGGTTATGTATTGAAAGATTGACAAGACACAAGGTAAGCTGGGTAAGACCAACAGTGGTATACCTTATAATTACCAGATCATTATCAGTTTAGTAGAAGTCACGCACATGCATTTATCTGGTCCTGTTCGCTTAAAAGCATGGTTGGGAGACAAGTTTAGACAGCAGTAAATTTTGTGGATGACACGAGCGTACCCATTGATTTTTGGGCCTGATTTCTAAAAAAGGGAGTTTTGTTACCCTTCAATCAATAAAAAATGTGAAAACAATATTTCTATCAGTCCTATCGCTAAACGTACTACATATATTCACGTTTGTCATACATTACTAATAAATGTAATGCGCTGCCCCATCGCAGAACGAACGGTATTGGTTAGTGCAATATGTCGGCGTATCTTCGCTGCACTTACGCTATGTTTACGCCTCTCGTACCGCGAGACCAGCGTATACCACCCCGATGACCACGGTGTCATTAATAGCAGCATTGCCAGACACATATCAATTCCATGACGCGACCCGGCGGGGCATTCATGATGTTAGATAATTGCAGTTCTAGATATATTTGCTAGGCTACGCTTTTGATCCATGCATGCGATGGAAGCTTTTTTTTTTATTGTGAGGGGGTAATTGCAGTACCCTAAAGAAATGCCAGGCGACGCTTCCTATTAGTAAACATTCAAATATATTCTTCGCAGATTATACTTTTCACTAATATGACAATGACGTTGACTGCTTGTGACTTCTTTTTTCAATCATGCAGAACGAACTGTATCAGAGCCAGAATGTTTATGTAGCATGAACTTTCTTTCTTTTGTAAAATTCAAGAAAGAAAAGCGGGTTCTGGCTGTTGGATAATATTATCAATCATGGCGTTATTTTGTTTCCTTCGGCGTGTACATTATTGTTAGCTGTACATTTAACGAAAAACTGTGCTGTGAACGTCAAAATACAGTAGCGAAGATATCTAAAACTAGATAATTGTATCTTCAGTGGTTGCACTTTTAATCCAAATTGTCATTACGGTTATGATGTAAACTCGGCACTAAAGTTTGGAATTTTTGCTTTGTGAGTGTGTTTGTCTGTATGTGTGCTTGTGTGATGGAGCAGACCATTGACTAAGTATGTAAAGAACTGACTTATGAGCGGTGAAATCTAAAACAGACCTCCTTTAGTATCAAGTTCTACTTAACTTGTCTACGTTTTTCGATACACCTGTGGTTTTACGATTACAATTTCATGTTGAAAATACCACAGTCATGTTGCGTTTTTATCTCTATAGTGTTCAGTTGTATTATTTCTATCACTTCTATGTATTATCAATGTATTCTATAATTAGAACTATATAATTGCCTGGTCAATTTAATCGAGGCTTCATCGATAACTCAATATTGACTGGTCAAAGTCACTTGGCAACGCGATTATATACAAGATAATACAATATACAATTTCCATGGATGTATTTCCTTGTTCCACACACAAACACAGACATATTAAGACATACATACAGACTAGATATAGAGACACACTAAAATTGGAATACACATACAAACACAGACATACACGTACACACACACACATTCCTTCAGATAAGCCTTTCAATATGTTTTTTTTTCTTTTTGCTGTCATGTCTTATGCATTTTACAAAGTGTAAAGGAATAAATGAAATATGCAGTTAAGACAGATTCTCGAAAGCCATCATGCAAATAAATATAATATTTTACTAGTATTGTAAGCGAGAAACAATGGTAACACTATGACACTGGATGTATACCTAAAATTACTTCCTCATTCCCTCACATTGACAAATAAATAAAAGAAAAACACACACTCAAATTAAACCGCAACCATTTAAGCTTTATTAAAGTAAGCAAAACAAAATCCTTAACATCGCCAGTCTCAATGACAGACAGCAGATATAGCAGTGTTGGTAACTGCTCGAGTGGTAAAATACTTGATAATAATTAAAACAGTTTTCAATGTTTTCCTGCTGGAAATGGGAATAGATTATAGATTAAATGTAATTCAACAGCAATATTCTGCTTTTAGTTGTTTTCCTTAACATGATCTTTACCGTTACCAAAGTGTGTTTTTCCAAATCAGGTCATTACTAACCATATAACGGATAGTGTAACAATGAGTGGTGCGGCCATTAGCATACATTTTCAGCATTTCAAGCTCTTTACATGTCACAAGTTCTTGAACATCACCATCAACCATCTCATCATAACATAATAGTACAAATCTGCTGACGTCAGTGATGTACAAATGAAAATCATACTTGTGACAAAGGAAAGCAATACAGTTTTCTTCAATATGAACTGTATTCAAACGATTTTCAAGATGTTCTCCACATAAGTGTTAACTCTGAGACCAGAGTATATGCTTTCCCTTTGCCATTTAGATGGAACAGTTGTTACTTTTGTGTTAGACTTTCAACCGTATAGACTGGGGTCTAACTTTCGTTTTCCGTTTCCTATCGTGGTTAACATAATATAGCCTAGGAGAAGCTAGACATCTTGGAGGCAGGGGATATCAAAAGCTTGTCCAATTAATTTGGATCCAGGCAGACGGCAGCTGATACCCTTACATTTCATTAGTAAGATAGGGAAGGACTTTTTGGCCTTCCGTTTTAACTTCAGTCAGAAAGTCAGCCCCCCCCCCCTGTTAACCCTTTCACCTCTCTACAGATACTGTAAATGCAGAAATGTTCGCGGTGGATTAATGTTCGCGGTTTTCGCGGTGACCACTTCACCGCGAATTTAAAACCACCGCGAACATTTTTCTATAATGGTATGGACAGAGGAAACCAAGGGACCAGCATCTGGGCATGCTTGGACCAATGATCGAGGCGGAAATCGGTGACGTCATCGTGGTCTACTTCAAGAACATGGCGTCGCATCCGTACTCCATGCACCCGCACGGCCTGCTGTACAGTAAGTGGGACGAGGGGGCGCTGTATGAGGACAAGACATCGGGCGTGTCTAAAGGAGACGATGTCGTGGAGCCAAATGGCATGTATGCCTATACATGGTTCGTTCCACCAAGAGCGGGTCCTACACAGACTCAAAGTAGTTTAAAAAGTATCTGTAGGTCATCTGATATAAGCAGAATAGAGAAGGCAAAGACTGGTGACGAACTTCACTAACAACAAGGGAATAGAAACGAAATGTTCAAACGTATCAAAATCGTGATAGACCCTGTTTGGTATCTCTATTCATCTACATATGCCCTACTTTTACACTGTCCCTTAAAACTCTATTTTTCCCTGTTGTCTGCTGACAACGCCCATTTTTCCGCTATTCAAAAAATAATACTGTGCCACTGAACCAGCCTGATTTAGTTATACATGATTGTAAACCAAATAATTTCAGTTTGTACATGAGCAATGTCTGTCTTCCCTCCTCCCAGCTCATGCCATGAGAGGATTACATAATGTAAATGCATTTAAGTTCGCGGGGATTTAATTTCGCGGTAGCGGGAAAAAGGACTTTTCGCGGTGGTTTTAATTTCGCGGTAACACCATAGACTGCAGTCTCATACCATGATAGAAAAATGTTCGCGGTGGTTTTAAATTCGCGGTGAAGTGGTCACCGCGAAAACCGCGAACATTAATCCACCGCGAACATTTCTGCATTTACAGTATCTGTAGAGAGGTGAAAGGGTTAACAGGGGGGGGTGCATCTGTTTTTTGACTGAAGTTAAAACGGAAGGCCAAAAAGTCCTTCCCTATCTTACTAATGAAAAGTAAGGGCATTAGCTGCCATTTACAAACTCTGCTAGGGTCCTGAGGAGTTTTTATACTCATTCTGACCCACGCAGCTTGTAGGCTTTTACATTTTGCATGCATATCTAGCATCTTTAACTCTCGATCCTGATAGTTCAAGTACAAGGTTTTCCTATCTATCTTATCCGGTTTGCCATCCCAAAGGAAACGGAAGCAGGCTTTTGCTAATATTTTTAACACCCATTCAGGAGTAGGTATTGAAGACATCTTATACACAATCTGGGCAAGGACTTCATTATCATTATTTTCCCATATAAGGTATGTGTCAATCTTCACCACATTTGAAAGAAGTGTTCAATTTCTTTTACTGATTTCTTCCAGTTCAAAGTCTTACACTCCTCATCTGACAAACCATAGTAAATTCCAAAGGATTTGATGGGTCTATTTGGCCAATTGATTCCGAAGAGAGTGTCTCTTCGTCCTCGATTGGCCCCAATCCACATAGCTTCACACTTCCTACGATTTAGAGTAGGTCCAGCCACATTACTAAAGTCATCTACAATCTGTAAGGCATTTCTTATGGAATCATCACCGTAAAGGACAAACGTTGTATCGTCTGCCACTTGACATATCTTTAGTTCAGACATATTATCATTAATCTCGACATTAATACCCTTGACTGTGCATGTATGTCGAATTTTAGTAGCAAGAATTTCAACTACCAGGTTTGATAATAGGGAGGACCGAGGGCATCCCTCTCTGATTCCTCGTTGCAGTTTGAAATAAGCAGATTTTCAACCGGCATTTATGATGCATCTCTCTATGTCAGTATACATTGTCTTAACTATGGAGGTAAATGTAGGTCAAAACCCAAACTTGTCTAAAGTTCTGAGCATAACATTCCAGTTAACGAAATCAACAGCTTTTTCAAAGTCTAGCCAGACGGCTGCATCGGGTAAGTTATAAAAATTGAAGTAGTAAATAACGTCCTGTATAAGTCTCACAATTTGTCCAATAAATCTGGACTTGATGTAGGCGGTTTGGTCCTCAGATATTAATTTTAGAAGAAAGTCCTGCAGTCGTTTTGCTAAGACGACAGCTAATATCATATAATCAGTATTCAGCAAACTTATTGGCCTCCAGTTGGATAAGTCTGTCTTATCACCCTTTTTAAAGATAAGTTTTAATAAGGCTCTTTTCTGTGTTACGGAGAGGCATTTGTTTTCTATTCCTTCATTTAAGGATTCGAAGACCAGGTCTCCTATTTCTTTCCAGAATTTCAGGTAGAATTCGTTCGGGCGCTTTATTTTGTTTCACGTATTTTAACGCTGAGAAACATTCATTTTTTTTTGTTATAGGCTCATCAAGCAAAAGTCTATCCCCATCCGTAAGAGAGGGTACATCAACTGACTCAAACTCAGCTCAACGTGTCGATCTGTTCGCCAGTTGCAGTGCTATCATAACAAGAAAAATTTGAGTTTGAGATCTTTTTTTATAAAAATCGACTTCGCAGTCTAGAATTTTAAACGGATCAGATTCTTCACGTGTAGTGGTACCCTCGCGATTAGCATACTTAAGTTTAGTAATAGCATTTTGTTTTGAGCGGGAGTTTTCAAGATTAAGTGAGCAAATTTTAGTTTTTTTGCCCTTCTATACCCACTGGGCTCTGGATCTGACTTGAGCCCCTCTTGCTTTGTATTCATCAATACTTTCTAGTTTAGACTTAACTTTTGTGTATTCATTCAAGATCTCATCCTTCAGCGTTTCATCTAATAGACTCTAAAGCTCTTGGAGTCTCCTTTCAAGTTCTTGGTGTTCTGTGTTACTAGCTATAATCCTTGAATATTTATTTAAAAAACTCCTTAATCTTTACTTTATATAACTCCCAAGTAAGTTGTTTTGAATCACTGAGGTTATTAAAATCCTTGACAACTGATCATGACTGCATAGTGGACTTGACACCTGTAACATATCTATTGTCTGATAGGTGTGAAGTATTGATCCTCCAACAACCTGGCCCTCTAGAAAAGTTGCCAAGCTACATAATCAATAATATAGCCAAGTGGTCAGTTCTGCTAGAGGTTCGAATATCACATCTTGAAACTTGAGTAGCTAAAGACTTGTTACTGAGCCAAAAATCAATTCAGCTTGAAACAGGCTCAGGATTTGCACTCCTCCAAGTATATTGGCGAACCCGTTGGTGTGCCAAAAGGACACACAAAGTGGCACATTCAAGGTCAAATTTGTTCGCCATACAGTACAAGTGATAGCAGTTCAATGGAATACCAGTCGGATCTTAACCTGCTAAAATAGTTGCCCGCCATTCTACTAATGCGCAGGCCTCCGGTTAAACAGACGAACGGTCGGTCATTTAGATACTTGTGCGAATTGTGCGATGTGCGAATGAAAAAAAATTTTGGCCAAAATAAAAAGCTACATTCATTATGAAATCTAAGTTAGTAAGTGGTGAAAACCTCTGGATTATGAACCAAACACCTGCCGTTACATCACACGACCCCTAATTTGGATACTAAAAACAGACACTGGATCTTTTGTTATCTCTATGTACCCAAGGCCATGCCCTACTTGTTCACTGTCCCTTGAACAGTGTAGCCTTGCGATGTTTTCTCCATTGTCTTTTGTTATATCTATGTATACAATACCATGCCCTACTTGTTCACTGACCCTTGAGTGACTGTCTAGTCTTGCGATGTTTTCTCCATTGTCTTTTGTTATTTCTATGTAACCAAGGCCATGCCCTACATGTTCACTGTCCCTTGAACTGTCTAGTCTTGCGATGTTTTCTCCATTGTCTTCTGACAACGCCCCCTTTGTCATTAGAAAATAATACTTACTGTGGCACTGAACCAGTCTGATTTGGCCATACCGTGGTTGCTTGAGACAGTTCTGCAAGCTTCCTCACCTCACTTTCATTTTTCTGTCTCTTCATTTTGCTGCCATGCGGCGTTCTGTATCAATATACTACTTCCACTGTGGTCAGTTGCTAGGGTATTCTTTCCCGTTCCTCTGCGCGTTCGACAGAGTATCCGATTACCGGAGGCCTAGTTTTTGCTACCCGTAAAATATTTGAAAATAAACGGAATGTCTTGACAAGGAAAATGTTTTCAAATTAAGGTTAAATTAGTAGTTTTACATACTTTGAATCTTGTCGTTAGAACTTAAATAGCTGTTTTGTTTCCATGTTGCTCAAAATGACGATCATTTTCTGTTTTCAACAAGGCCTTTAATTTTACCAAACTGTTGATAAGATGGGCAGCATGTGCTATCGAAAATTCTCGATGTTTTTATTTTTCGTCATCTATGAGGTAAATAAAACTTTCTGTTTGGGGGATTTTTCAATTTTTTATTTCAAGCAAAGTTACAGTCAAAAATATGCCAAAAATTGCATTTTTTGCCCTTAATTACAAATAATTCAAAATCGAAGGCATTTTCTAAAAATCTCAAAAACAGAAATCTCTTTGCGGTCATTTTGAGCCATCAATGAGTTAAGTTGGACTCTTCTTAGTCGCGATCTTAAACGATGTTTGCAAGCATGTCAGGGATAGCGGGAGGGTGTAATTGATACCGGTGTAAACAACACTTACGATATCAAAGGTCACAAGCAAAAACGTCAGTAGCTTCGTTGAATATTAAAGAAAATTGTTTCTATTGGTGAAAAAATATCTTTTTTTGGCTGATTCAAGTTCGAATTCGGCTAGACATGGGAGGTTTTGAGCCCGAATTTAACCACCGTGTTCCATAATAGTGTGCAACTTTTTTTTACTGTCCGTTCCCAAATATTGACTTCCACGGCCGTACACTTTTGGCGACGAACTTCACTAACAACAAGGGAATAGAAACGAAATGTTCAAACGTATCAAAATCGTGATAGACTCTGTTTGGTATCTCTATTAATCTACATATGCCCTACTTTTACACTGTCCCTTAAAACTCTATTTTTCCCTGTTGTCTGCTGACAACGCCCATTTTTCCGCTATTCAAAAAATAATACTGTGCCACTGAACCAGCCTGATTTAGTTATACATGATTGTAAACCAAATAATTTCAGTTTGTACATGAGCAATGTCTGTCTTCCCTCCTCCCAGCTCATGCCATGAGAGGATTACATCTCTGTAGAAAGGTGGACCGGTTAACAGAGGCGGGGCATCTGTTTTCTGACTGAAGTTAAAACGGAAGGCCAAAAAGTCCTTCCCTATCTTACTAATGAAATGTAAGTGTATCAGTTGCCATCTATATATTCCGCTAGGGTCCTGAGGAGTTTTTATAATCCTTCTGACCCACGCAGCTTGTAGGCTTTTACATTTTGCATGCATATCTAGCATCTTTAACTCTCGATCCTGATAGTTCAAGTACAAGGTTTTACTATTTATCTTATCCGGTTTGCCATCCCAAAGGAAACGGAAGCAGGCTTTTGCTAATATTTTGAACACCCATTCAGGAGTAGGTATTGAAGACATCTTATACACAATCAGGGCAAGGACTTAATTATCATTATTTTACCATATAAGGTATGTGTCAATCTTCACCACATTTGAAAGAAGTATTCAATTTCTTTTACTGATTTCTTCCAGTTCAAAGTCTTACACTCATCATCTGACAAACCATAGTAAATTCCAAAGGATTTAATGGGTCTATTTGGCCAATTGATTCCGAAGAGAGTGTCTCTTCGTCCTCGATTGGCCCCAATCCACATAGCTTCACACTTCCTACGATTTAGAGTAGGTCCAGCCACATTACTAAAGTCATCTACAATCTGTAAGGCATTTCTTATAGAATCATCACCGTAAAGGACAAGCGTTGTATCGTCTGCCACTTGACATATCTTTAGTTCAGACATATTATCAATAATCTCGACATTAATACCCTTGACTGTGCATGTATGTCGAATTTTAGTAGCAAGAATTTCAACTACCAGGTTTGATAATAGGGAGGACCGAGGGCATCCCTCTCTGATTCCTCGTTGCAGTTTGAAATAAGCAGATTTTCAACCGGCATTTATGATGCATCTCTCTATGTCAGTATACATTGTCTTAACTATGGAGGTAAATGTAGGTCAAAACCCAAACTTGTCTAAAGTTCTGAGCATAACATTCCAGTTAACGAAATCAACAGCTTTTTCAAAGTCTAGCCAGACGGCTGCATCGGGTAAGTTATAAAAATTGAAGTAGTAAATAACGTCCTGTATAAGTCTCACAATTGTCTAATAAATCTGGACTTGATTTCGTCCTCAGATATTAATTTTAGAAGAAAGTCCTGCAGTCGTTTTGATAAGACGGCAGCTAATATCATATAATCAGTATTCAGCAAACTTAAAGGCCTCCAGTTGGATAAGTCTGTCTTATCACCCTTTTTAAAGATAAGTTTTAATAAGGCTCTTTTCTGTGTTACGGAGAGGCATTTGTTTTCTATTCCTTAATTTAAGGATTCGAAGACCAGGTCTCCTATTTCTTTCCAGAATTTCAGGTAGAATTCGTTCGGGCGCTTTATTTTGTTTCACGTATTTTAACGCTGAGAAACATTCATTTTTTTGTTATAGGCTCATCAAGCAAATGTCTATCCCCATCCGTAAGAGAGGGTACATCAACTGACTCAAACTCAACTCAACGTGTCGATCTGTTCGCCAGTTGCAGTGCTATCATAACAAGAAAGATTTTGAGATTTTTTTTATAAAAATCGACTTCCAAGTCTAGAATTTTAAACGGATCAGATTCTTCACGTGTAGTAATACCCTCGCGATTAGCATACTTAAGTTTAGTAATAGCATTTTGTTTTGAGCGGGAGTTTTCAAGATTAAGTGAGCAAATTTTAGATTTCCGAATGAAAGCTCATCTGTGTTGGTAAATTCCATAGTGAAAAGTTTAAACTTTGTTCCAACACAAGGGAAGAAACTCACCATAAATTTTCGGCCGAACACTCCGACCTTCATCAGATGAATGATTCGCTGCACTAATCCGGAAGTCGTCGAAAATTTTAGATTTTTTACCCTTCTATACCCACTGGGCTTTGGATCTGACTTGAGCCCCTTTTGCTTTGTATTCATCAATATATTTATCAATACCTAGTAAGAATCAACTTGTGTGTATTCATTCAAGAACTCATCCTTCGGTGTTTCATCCAATAGACTCTCAAACTCTTGGAGTCTCCTATCAAATTCTTGGTGTTCTGTGTTACTAGCTTTAATCCTAGAATATTTTTTTAAAAACTTCCTAATCTTTACTTTATGCAACTCCCAAGTAAGTTGTTTTGAATCACTGAGGTTATTAAAATCCTTGACAACCTACTGCACAGTGGACTTGACACCTGTAACATATCTATTGTCTAATAGGTGTGAAGTATTGATCCTCCATCAACCTGGCCCTCTAGAAAAGTTGCCAAGCTACATAATCAATAATATAGCCAAGTGGTCAGTTCTGCTAGAGGTTCGAATATCACATCTTGAAACTTGAGTAGCTAAAGACTTGTTACTGAGCCAAAAATCAATTCTGCGTGAAACAGGCTCAGGATTTGCACTCCTCCAAGTATATTGGCGAACCTGTTGGTATGCCAAAGGGACACACAAAAGTGGCACATTTAAGGTCAAATTCGTTCGCCATACAAGTGATAGCAGTTCAATTGAATACCAGTCGGATCTTAACCTGCTAAAATAGTTGCCCGCCATTCTACTAATGCGCAGGCCTCCGGTTTAACAGACGTACGGTCGGTCATTTAGATACTTGTGCGAATTGTGCGATGTGCGAATGAAAAAAAAAAGTTTGGCCAAAATAAAAAAAAATACATTCGTTATGAAATCTAAGTTAATAAGTGGTGAAAACCTCTGGGTTATGGACCAAACACCTGCCGTTACATCACACGACCCCTAATTTGGATACTAAAAACAGACCCTACTTGTTCACTGTCCCTTGAACAGTGTAGCCTTTCGATGTTTTCTCCATTGTCTTTTGTTATCTCTATGTATACAATACCATGCCCTACTTGTTCACTGACCCTTCAGTGACTGTCTAGCCTTGCGATGTTTTCTCCATTGTCTTTTGTTATCTATATGTACCGAAGGCCATGCCCTACATGTTCACTGTCCCTTGAGTGACTGTCTCAGACTTGCGATGTTTTCTCCATTTTCTTCTGTTATCTCTATGTACCGAAGGCCATGCCCTACATGTTCACTGTCCCTTGAACTGTCTAGTCTTGCGATGTTTTCTCCATTGTCTACTGACAACGCCCCCTTTGTCATTGGAAAATAATACTAACTGTGGCACTGAACCAGCCTGATTTGGCCATACCATGGTTGCTTGAGACAGTTCTGCAAGCTTCCTCACCTCACTTTCATTTTTCTCTCTCTTCATTTTGCTGCCATGAGGCATTCTGTATCAATATACTACTTCCACTGTGGTCAGTTGCTAGGGTATTCTTTCCCGTTGCTATGCGCGTTCGACAGAGTATCCGATTACCGGAGGCCTAGTTTTTGCTACCCGTAAAATATTTGAAAATAAACGGAATGTCTTGACAAGGAAAATGTTTTCAAATTAAGGTTAAATTAGTAGTTTTACATACTTTGAATCTTGTCGTTAGAATTTAAATAGCTGTTTTGTTTCCATGTTGCTCAAAAAGACGATCATTTTCTGTTTTCAACAAGGCCTTTAATTTTACCAAACTCTTGATAAGATGGGCAGCATGTGCTATCGAAAATTCTCGATGTTTTTTATTTTTCCTCATCTATGAGGTAAATAAAACTTTCTGTTTGGGGGATTTTTCTTTTTTTTTATTTCAAGCAAAGTTACAGTCAAAAATATGCCAAAAATTGCATTTTTTGCCCTTAATTACCAATAATTCAAAATCGAAGGCATTTTCTAAAAATCTCAAAAAACTCTCATTGCCGTCAATGAGTTAAGTTGGACTCTTCTTAGTCGCGATCTTAAACGATGTTTGCACGCATGTCATGCCGCACGGAGAGCGGGAGGGTGTAATTGATACCGGTGTAAACAACACTTACGATATCAAAGGTCACCAACAAAAACGCCAGTAGCTTCGTTGAATATTAAAGAAAATTGTTTCTATTGGTGAAAAAATATCTTTTTTTGCTGATTCAAGTTCGAATTCGGCTAGACATGGGAGGTTTTGAGCCCGAATTTGACCACCGTGTTCCATAATAGTGTGCAACTTTTTACTGTCCATTCCCAATTATTGACTTCCACGGCCGTACACTTTTGGCGACGAACTTCACTAACAACAAGGTAATAGAAACGAAATGTTCAAACGTATCAAAATCGTGATAGACCCTGTTTGGTATCTCTATTCATCTACATATGCCCTACTTTTACACTGTCCCTTAAAACTCTATTTTTCCCTGTTGTCTGCTGACAACGCCCATTTTTCCGCTATTCAAGAAATAATACTGTGCCACTGAACCAGCCTGATTTAGTTATACATGATTGTAAACCAAATAATTTCAGTTTGTACATGAGCAATGTCTGTCTTCCCTCCTCCCAGCTCATGCCATGAGAGGATTACATAATGTAAATGCATTTAAGTTCGCGGGGATTTAATTTCGCGGTAGCGGGAAAAAGGACTTTTCGCGGTGGTTTTAATTTCGCGGTAACACCATAGACTGCAGTCTCATACCATGATAGAAAAATGTTCGCGGTGGTTTTAAATTCGCGGTGAAGTGGTCACCGCGAAAACCGCGAACATTAATCCACCGCGAACATTTCTGCATTTACAGTATCTGTAGAGAGGTGAAAGGGTTAACAGGGGGGGGGTGCATCTGTTTTTTGACTGAAGTTAAAACGGAAGGCCAAAAAGTCCTTCCCTATCTTACTAATGAAAAGTAAGGGCATTAGCTGCCATTTACAAACTCTGCTAGGGTCCTGAGGAGTTTTTATACTCATTCTGACCCACGCAGCTTGTAGGCTTTTACATTTTGCATGCATATCTAGCATCTTTAACTCTCGATCCTGATAGTTCAAGTACAAGGTTTTCCTATCTATCTTATCCGGTTTGCCATCCCAAAGGAAACGGAAGCAGGCTTTTGCTAATATTTTTAACACCCATTCAGGAGTAGGTATTGAAGACATCTTATACATAATCAGGGCAAGGACTTCATTATCCTTATTTTCCCATATAAGGTATGTGTCAATCTTCACCACATTTGAAAGACGTATTCAATTTCTTTTACTGATTTCTTCCAGTTCAAAGTCTTACACTCATCATCTGACAAACCATAGTAAATTCCAAAGGATTTAATGGGTCTATTTGGCCAATTGATTCCGAAGAGAGTGTCTCTTCGTCCTCGATTGGCCCCAATCCACATAGCTTCACACTTCCTACGATTTAGTGTAGGTCCAGCCACATTACTAAAGTCATCTACAATCTGTAAGGCATTTCTTATAGAATCATCACCGTAAAGGACAAGCGTTGTATCGTCTGCCACTTGACATATCTTTAGTTCAGACATATTATCATTAATCTCGACATTAATACCCTTGACTGTGCATGTATGTCGAATTTTAGTAGCAAGAATTTCAACTACCAGGTTTGATAATAGGGAGGACAGAGGGCATCCCTCTCTGATTCCTCGTTGCAGTTTGAAATAAGCAGATTTTCAACCGGCATGTATGATGCATCTCTCTATGTCAGTATACATTGTCTTAACTATGGAGGTAAATGTAGGTCAAAACCCAAACTTGTCTAAAGTTCTCAGCATAACATTCCAGTTAACGAAATCAACAGCTTTTTCAAAGTCTAGCCAGACGGCTGCATCGGGTAAGCTATAAAAATTGAAATAGTAAATAACGTCCTGTATAAGTCTCACATTTTGTCCAATAAATCTGGACTTGATGTAGGCGGTTTGGTCCTCAGATATTAATTTTAGAAGAAAGTCCTGCAGTCGTTTTGATAAGACGGCAGCTAATATCATATAATCAGTATTCAGCAAACTTATTGGCCTCCAGTTGGATAAGTCTGTCGTATCACCCTTTTTGAAGATAAGTTTTAATAAGGCTCTTTTCTGTGTTACGGAGAGGCATTTGTTTTCTATTCCTTCATTTAAGGATTCGAAGACAAGGTCTCCTATTTCTTTCCAGAATTTCAGGTAGAATTCGTTCGGGCGCTTTATTTTGTTTCATGTATTTCAACGCTGAAAAACATTATTTCTTTTGTTATAGGCTCATCAAGCAAAAATCTATACCCATCCGTAAGAGAGGGTACATCAACTGACTCAAACTCAGCTCAACGTGTCGATCTGTTTGCCAGTTGCAGTGCTATCATAACAAGAAAGATTTGAGTTTGAGATTTTTTTTTATAAAAATCGACTTCGCAGTCTAGAATTTTAAACGGATCAGATTCTTCACGTGTAGTGGTACCCTCGCGATTAGCATACTTAAGTTTAGTAATAGCATTTTGTTTTGAGCGGGAGTTTTCAAGATTAAGTGAGCAAATTTTAGATATTTTACCCTTCTATACCCACTGGGCTCTGGATCTGACTTGAGCCCCTTTTGCTTTGTATTCATCAATATAGTCATCAATACCTAGTAAGAATCAAGTTGTGTGTATTCATTCAAGAACTCATCCTTCGGTGTTTCATCTAATAGACTCTAAAGCTCTTGGAGTCTCCTATCAAGTTCTTGGTGTTCTGTGTTACTAGCTATAATCCTTGAATATTTATAAAAAAACCTCCTTAATCTTTTCTTTATATAACTCCCAAGTAAGTTGTTTTGAATCACTGAGGTTATTAAAATCCTTGACAACTGATCATGACTGCACAGTGGACTTCACACCTGTAACATATCTATTGTCTAATAGGTGTGAAGTACTGAGCCTCCAACACCCTGGCCCTTTAGCAACATTGTCTAGCTGCATAATCAAAAATATAGCCAAGTGGTCAGTTCTGCTAGAGGTTCGAATATCACATCTTGAAACTTGAGTAGCTAAAGACTTGTTACTGAGCCAAAAATCAATTCTGCTTGAAACAGGCTCAGGATTTGCACTCCTCCAAGTATATTGGCGAACCTGTTGGTTATGCAAAGGGACACACAAAAGTGGCACATTAAGGTCAAATTCGTTCGCCATAGAAGTGATAGCAGTTCAATTGAATACCAGTCGGATCTTAACCTGCTAAAATAGTTGCCCGCCATTCTACTAATGCGCAGGCCTCCGTCTTAACAGACGTACGGTCGGTCATTTACTAGATACTTGTGCGAATTGTGCGATGTGCGAATGAAAAAAAAAATTTGGCCAAAATAAAAAGTTACATTCATTATGAAATCTAAGTCAGTAAGTGGTGAAAACCTCTGGATTATGGACCAAACACCTGCCGTTACACCACACGACCCCTAATTTGGATACTAAAAACAGACACTGGATCTTTTGTTATCTCTATGTACCCCCAGGCCATGCCCTACTTGTTCATTGTCCCCTGAACAGTGTAGCCTTTCCATTTTTTCCCCATTGTCTTCTGACAACGCCCCCTTTTTTGTCATTACAAAATAATACTGTGGCACTGAACCAGCCTGATTTGGCCATACCATGGTTGCTTGAGACAGTTCTGCAAGCTTCCTCACCTCACTTTCATTTTTCTCTCTCTTCATTTTGCTGCCATGCGGTGTTTTGTATCAATATACTACTCCCATAATAGTGTGCAATTTTTTTTATTGTCCCTTCCCAAATATTGACTTCCACAGCCGTACACTTTTAACGACGAACTTCACTAACAAGGGAATAGAAACGAAATGTTGAAACGTATCAAAATCGTGATTTAGGGACGCTAAAAAGAGACCCTGTTTGGTATATCTTTTCATCTATAAATGCCCTACTTTTTCACTGTCCCTTAAACTCTGATACTATTCGATTTATCCCTGTTGTCTGCTGACAACGCCCCTTTTTCCGCCATTCAAAACATAATACTGTGCCACTGAACCAGCCTGATTTTATAGTCATGAAGGTTGCCTGAGACAGTTTTTCAAGCTTCCTCAGCTCACCTTCACCTCGTCTTCTGTTGTTGTTTTTTTTTTTTTTTTTTGCAAACTAACGCCATATTTTTGATCACGTTGTAGCTGCTTTATATGATTTACAGTACGGTCGGAAGTTGTTTTTTTTTTTTTTTTTGAAACGGACGAGAATTGATCCGCGCGCGGATGTCATCCATATAATCAAATCAACATGGTCTTAGTACAAAGAACTGGAGTAAGAAGGAACCCGGTGTCACCGGCGAATCACCGGCTGAGAATCACCGGATACTGATTTACGTCTGGTAGGATCTATGTGCACGATACATTTGCAACTGTCCAAAATGACTAAACTTTGTTGTCGCCGATGAAACCTTAGTATCAACAATGGTTGGGACTGGGACCATATCGATGGCGTACTATCATATACTCATCTTAGGATGATAGGATATCATCTTAGGCAACACATCAATACTACAATGCCGTAATCGTCTACAAAGCTCTGAACAGCAAAATCCCACCCTACGTGCGCCAGATGTTTGTCTATTGCCGAGAACAAAGCACAAGAACAACCAGGCAAAGCACAAGCAATCAACTTGCTGTGCCAAAACGCCACGGAGAAACCTTCAGAAAAGCCATCGCCTACCGTGGACCCACCATCTGGAACAGTCTACCTACCACCAGAAATACGCACAGCTCCAACTCTGGCTTCCTTTAAGAGACACTTAAAGTGATGGGAACGGCCAAACGAACGGAATAGAATCATGTAGCAGTTTCTTTGTATTTATGTAAAAAATGTGTATATAGACTTATAGGACTTATAAGGACTCTAAACGATGTAACTGTATCTCTGTTATATACTTTGTCTGACCCTTCCTCTTCCCTCATGGCCTCAATGAAAAGCGGCCTGCAGGTTCAAATAAAAAAATGCTCGTATCTGGATCGCTGACTAAGCCATGCAAGTAGGACTTAGATCATAAGATGGGGTCACACCTGCGTATATATTTGAGTCCGTATGACTCGCGCATGAGAGTATTTGCCTCCACCATGCTCCAAAGGCCGTTGTAAAAATAATAGAAATTGGACAAACGTAAACAGGTAACATGTCAGACGAGTTAGCTGGGTCGCTGACCATGATTCTCGGTCAGCTAACTCATCTGGCATGTTATGTATCTATATTTGTCCAATTCGTACTCTTTTTTCCGCGACTTGTGGAGCCTGGTAGAAACTAAGAGCGTCATACGCACCTCAAACGGACTTGAATATATACACATGTGTGACCCCACCTTTACCTTGTGAATCTTCGGACTGTTAGATCACGGTGTGACTTGCTGCGTCTTGAGAGGGCGAAGTAGAGGTATGAAGAGCGCGGGTAGGAACGGGTTTATAAACACTGTGTACCGTAATTATCATATCCTGACCTCGACCTAGCAATTATGTAAATGAGTAGTCACATGAGTGTCCATCTAACCGACTGGCATACATCCTATGACATAGCCAAGAAGTTGTCTGCTCAAGGGCAATGAACACCAATGGAAATCTGTATTGGCGATACTGTAAATATTGGCAAGTTTAGGGTGTCATAATCTTATTCGTGAACATTCCAGGTCATGACTAGTCTCTACCAGACTCCGGATCGCTGGAAAATCGTAGAAATGGAACAAATAGAGGAGTAAGCCGGCCAGAGGCATATAACCGGCCATGGAACAGCACGCGATCGCGAGTTGTTCCCTGGCCGGTTATATTCCTCTCTATGTGTTCCATTTCTACGATTTTCCAGCGATCCGGAGTCTGGTAGAGACTAGGTCATGACAACTCAGCCCACGTAGCAGCCTGCTATCTCAAGTGTCCAAAAGTCTGATTTTTAAATATTCCGATCGCAGCTCTCAAATATATGCCGCCATCTTGGCATCTCATGACGTCAATTTGTTGACTGACCACTTCAACTGAAGGGTCAACACAGACCTTGAAAATGAACCAAAACTTTTTTTTGCTTAATCTGAACGTCTGAACCCTGCACTGTCTCACCAATATGAAATGTTTCTTACATAATGTCCTGCTACATGTCAAAAATAGGCTAAAATACTGTATGAACTCAAATTGGGCTTTCTGAGGCTGCGTCAACTAGGGTCATTGCCCTCAAGTGAAGCAACCACTTATTGTGGGCGTGCCATGTCGACATATCTGAACCTGGCTCATCCATGTAATGAAACTTTCATATTTCATATTTCCAAGTTTCCCATGTGGTTACAAGAATGATGCCAAGTTCCCATTTAGACGCTCCATTCTATGTCAATAATTCAGACATTGTACATTATCCGGGAGTTACTCAAGTCAAACCATAAAACAAGAAACGGACCCGATATTGAATATATAAACATATTTGTGGAGAAGTAACAGAAATCTTGCTACAATTTAAGTACCGACAATATTTTATTCTTTATTTTGTATCCAGAGAACCAAACCCTGCTGCGTATGGACATACACACACACACACACACACACACACACACACACACACACACACATATATATATATATATAGAGAGAGAGAGAGAGAGACAGAGAAAGAGAGAGAGACAGAGAGATGTATATATAATGACAGCTTTGGTATGGAGATGACTCTTGTTCTTATTTCCTTGCCCAGCAATTTTGAGACATTTGTGACGAAATCCCATCTCATGAAAGTGGTGAAATTTGTTTTTTTTATGAAAGGCACAGTGATCAAAAGTTAAGTCCTTATAACACCTGTGCTACCGTATGTACAGAATATGGGCTGATTCTACGCTTTGGGGTAAATTTCGGTATTTAGACTGCCTATTCTTAACAATTGGAATCATGGCAGAAAAGGCTGTCAAAAATCACCTACCTGAGTTTAAGAATATGTAAAACTCACATTGGCATGGTTGTCTGGCCTTTAAAGTGTAATTTGACGAGAAAAAAAGGAAATAATTTACAGAGGAATTTTGTTATACGGGATTAAAACATAGGTGGTGACCTTTTCACCCCTTTTCACTGCCTGTAAATAATACCAAAACACCTAACTTCTAAAGCCTACTGCAACGACAAACATTGCTAAAAATCTGTTTTTTCAACACAATGTAGATGTTAAAACCCTTACCTGTAATGTGCATCTCCAAAAATCCAAACATATCCCTAGAAAAACATTTCTACATGGACTTTGGCCAAGGCTGCCTGATCATTCTGAAGGCTGAAACTGGGTTATCTGCGCCTGTCCGGAAATACCAAAATTTGCCCTGTAGCTACAGAATATGGGCTGAATCTAGTACGATATATGGTGGCCTTGGCTAGTAACCTAGTAACCGTGTCAACCGGTAATTATAGGTGTTGGTACTGGGTCAGCAACTTTTGTTCCAATTCTATTTCTGTGGAGGAGTAAGTCCGTCCAATTAAAGTGTTGTCTACTCGCCCATGTTATACAATCTATGAAACGTTGGTTTTCAAAGCTTCATCCTTGCCATTCCACGTACATCTGTACAGTTATTTTTTTCCAACAACATCCCCATTTAATTGATTAACACACAGATCTCGGCACGTTAGAATTTAGATGTCGTTTTTTGCAGCAGAAAAGGGGTCAGCTTGACGTGAAAGATGTATGATGATAAGTTATATTTAGAATCAACACCTGAAGGGTGCTGCCATAGGCATCAATCAAGCAACCATCCACAGGCACCATTGGCTGGCGCATGTCGGCTGTCTGCCCAAGGAGGTTATACAGAGATGGTATGTCGTGCGCATAGGGTATGAAATTACAGCTTATAGTTAGTGCCTAGAAGAACAGTTTATAATTTTTGATAAACAATAGAAGATCCCCTATTTTCGGTTTTCGACGACGCCTCAGGGGCTAGCCTAATAGTATAGTGTGTGTACGTTTGTCAAGAATTCCCAAACTTGGATAGGTATGTCTGGGGGGTCGAGCGGGTATCGGGTAACACTAAGTCCTATACTTAAGCATAGGCCGCGGTCTTGGCGGCGGTTGCCATGATAACGGCGGGTCTGACGGTAACAAAAATGTTACAGTTCAAGTCAGCCGACGTCAGTCCGTAACATCTCGCCCATAAGTACTGTTTATGCGACTTCAAAACTCGCTATCAAAAAGAGTCATTTGGGAAATCATTGAGATCTCGGTTCGGAGTTTTTTAGGGGCCCGATTGGACTCTCTCAGAAAAGCGCCAGCGCTTCTCAAAACATCGGTTTTTGAACAATTCAATGTTCCCGATATAGAGGGGTGCCTTGTCACTGACTAACAGACTTAGTACACATTTTCTGTAGAAATGTTATTTTTGGTAAAAACCATCAATACAATCATTTTTGGCGCTAATTTTTGGTCATTCTCTACAAGCCTCTAGGGGAGACGCCATCCAAGCCCTGGCACATTGAAATGTGTACATAAAGGCACAGAAAGACAGTGCCAATAACTCACCTTCCTGACGTTACTGCCATACAAACTTACCCTCATATGAAAGCCCATCATCTCAGCTGTGATAAAATCCCACTGTCATTAGAAATCATACGGCATTATTTGCAGAAAAATACCCCCTAACACTCCCACCCCCTCAAACGCATAATGCAGATACTACAATATAGCCCCTGACCAAAGGTTCTGTCCTTTCTGTCCAAAGCATATTGAAGATGAATTTCACTTTTTAATGGATTGTTCTAGATACGCTACTTTACGTAATGAGCTATTCACATTTCTCGAATCCAGTACAGCAGATTTCAAGAGACTCGATGCTACAGACAGATTTGTATGTATCTTTGGATGCCACAACTCCCATAATGCAAAGATAGGCAAATATATCAAAGACTGCTTTGCTATTAGAAAGAGTAATGAAACTCATGCATAGCCCAACTCGATTGTAACACTATATCAAAGACTTGTGTTAGCCCTTCTTGTTATGTTAATTACCTCCATGAAATGTCATGGAATGGAGGTTATATTTTCTGTTATGTGTCTCTGTCTGTGTAGATGATTACTCAAGAACGGCTGGATGGATTGGTTTCATACTTGTTGTGTTGGTGGGGTGTGATGAAAGCTCGAATCGATGAGATTTTGGGAGCCGTATCTGTCGTTATAATTGATGTAATAATATCAGAAATCACCCCTATATCTGCGAAATATTGGAACAGGCATGTCCCGGTGACGTATGTAGGTCAGGTAATTAATCACCCGTGGGCCATGTAGACAGCAGCTAACAGTTGGCAGTTGCGGCCAGGCAGCTGGTGTGATTAAGGTCTCATTGATGATTTTCTTCTTCCCATAGACTTCTATGTTATAATTCGTGGTTTAAATGGGCGCGTTTATAATGAAGCTACGTGAAATTTCAGCAGATTTTTCATTTTATGTCGAGCACATTTACCCTATATCGTGGGAAAAAATTGGCAATGTAAACTATACGTAGGAACTTTTTTTATAGCAATTAGTGAATTACAAACTACGATTAGTCAATCCCCACAAAAGGCACTTTTTCGCTGCTAGTGTACAACCGCACCACTCAGAACCCACGACTGTGTACCTCCGACCTAGCGCGCGGCTGCAAAACTTTACCTGCTAATTTCTTCAGTTACAAATAAGCTTTCACCAATCTAACTTTTGAGATCAGTTCCGCTGGCTAAAAGGGAATTTCTCACCGCTAAAAACATGCGTCCGTGCAGCTGTTCATTTTTGGCTCGGATCTCTTTTAGGGTACCCACTCGCGGAGTAATACATCAATGAGACCTTAATGACAGTCTGGGCATAAGTGAAGCAGGGCTCTGAATCCAAACAAGCCCTTCAACTGTGGTTTGAAAAATAACCAGCCAGCAGTAAGTTCAAACTAAAACTTCACTGTACCTACATTTTGTAATTCTATGTCTGTGTCTGTGCCTTCAGGTCAATAAGTAAAGCTGCCCTTAACCATATTAACATCATAGATATGTGGCAGTATGAAAAACTAAGATGCATTGTAATTATCACACTTTGCATTGATTATGCAAATTAGGCCCTTATTTGCATGAATGATATCTGTACATGTTCCACCTTCCATATATAACATATCTTACATTTATCAAGGCCCTATTGTGGAACACATTGTAATAGTAGGAGATCCTCATTATAAATGCTAATCAACTATTAATTTCAATAAATTGCATACTTCTGCAGGTAAGACGTAAAGATCTCGGACTAAAGTTTGCCAAATCCCTTCTTCTTTTTTAACTTTCCCAACTTCCTCCCACCACACCGCTCTGAGGCACATAGTATAACCTCATAATGCTGACAACCTTAGACAGTTTAAATGCCAAACATCACGCTTCAGGAACGCCACGCTACCATATGCCGTCGACCTCTTAAACACACATTACACAATTAAGTGTCACATTTTAATAATTACTTATCAGATGGACATTCTCTGTGTCATTATATGAATACACCACTTCTTTCCCATAACATTTATAACCATTACTCTCAAATACAACCGACCATAAACATATACATACCATCCACAAAAAAGCAATAAATATTTCATGGAGGTATGAGGTCCCCGAACTCTAGTTAGGATATTAAGTCTTTTTCTATACACCTATTTTGTACTTTGTGTAACAGTCGTTGCCATACATTGTACCATGTACAAATGTCGAGCAATAAAGTTCATCATAACCACCAAGGGAACAGACCCTTACACAACAAGTAAATAGTCCCAACTTCATATCCCCTGATAACTACAAAAACTCAGCTTTTTGGCCATAATCAGAAAGTAGAAACCCTCCCCTGTCACATTGACCTCAAAACTGCCAGAATTTCTACCAATGTTTCCAAGAAAAAAAATCTTAAAGTTTTTGGCCCTGAACTACATTCGACCACCATCAATTTGCATGCCGGATCGCTGGCGGATCCCCTCTACTCGGAAAAAAGGAGTAAAAAAAAAGTTTTCCTGGGATAATGACGAATATGGCAATGAAGTTCAATATTTCTTCTGTAAACTGAGTGAAAAGATGGAAAATTTATCTGATACGTTTTCCACGAACTCCGGTGGCGCTAAAGCAGCCACAACGCACATAGAACGTACGATTTGACGACGAAACCGCGTTACCACTATCGCGCACTTATATCAGAACTATTGACCGCACAGCGAAATCTGCGCTACCGAAGCCGCAACGAAGAACGGGCTTTTGGGGAAATAAGAAAGATTATAAACTGCTTTAGCGGTAGCCGAAAAAAATGTGACGCAAAAATAAGGTGGTGACCTATTGCGTATTGTTTTCACGGATTTCTTCGCCATCTGGCCATAACAAATTCCGAGCCGGAACCTTAATTCCACCTTTATTACTAAAAAAATACTCAAAGTTGACTAGAATTACCGGTTTCCCGAAGGGTTATACGAAGTTTCCATCCTGTGCGCCTCCCCGTCGCCCTTTAACAACAGGTGTTCAAACGCACCCTTGAAAAAGTGCCCGTTTCGTGGCGCCGCTAAGCGGCTCAGTTGAGTACTGCAGATTAATTCTCATTTCACTAGGCGCCATTTTTGCGCATTTTTTTTCAAGAAATTTGTAATTGTTCCTGGCACAGGCCAGTGTTGAAATGTTTTAGTACTAATTGATATCAATAATGTCGACAGAGTCTGTAATTCCGTGCTAGAAAACGCCAGAAATAATCAAATTACACCGGGCCCGTAAATGCGTGTCGGACACCTACATCACCAATCTGCGTACGAAAAAGATATCGTTGTTATGCTGTCCTTGGAAACCACGCATCTCCAATACAACAATAAAGAACAGAAAGATCTTTTAACGGTGCCTTGATTCAAATGCGGTGAGTATGTCGGTTTGGCAATACACCTATGTCCCATGCTCTATAGCAGATGTCGAGATCTGTTCCATCAATGATCCAGCAGAACCACTTCAATAGCCTTCTTTGCTAAGACTTGCATACTTTCAGCATATTGTTATTTATCTAGAGAAGGTAATCAACTGATATAATTTATGCAAATGAGGGCCTGATTTGTAACATCAATGAGAAACATTTACATTAGGTCACTCTTCACTCACAAGAGCCCCCTTTTTTGTTGCCAGCAATGCTCTATGAACTTTCTTCGTCAGGAAAATGGAATAAGAATACTAAAAAAATACACCAACAACAACAACCATTAATACTTATAAAAAAAATATAACCGTAGCCGTAGCACGTGTTGTTTCCCTGATGCTCTCCAAGGACAAAAGTAACACCTGACACTACTTTCTGATGCTCACATAATACTTTAACATACTAGTTCTACCAGTGAGACGAGAAATAGTTTCACTTGTCTTTAGAGTTCAGAAACATTGAAAATTGGGTTTTCGTCAATGATGAATGAAGGATCTGACTCTTTGGGCAAACTTATTACGTTGTCTGATTTGTTTTGTTTTGTATGTCAATGAACGGGTGGTCCTTACCTAGAGGTGGTCACTTTTAGTAGCACAGTTTTGACTGTATATTATTAATGCACAGGTGGTCCTTATGTAGAGGTGGTCACTTGTACGGATTTGGCTGTGTACAGTTGGCCATGTGTGTGGTCATTTTGAAGAGGTGGTCACTTGACAGGTTTGACTGTATATCAACGGCAGGCTGGTCCTCATGTAAATGTGGTCACTAATACATGTTTGACTGAATATCGATGACGAGGTGGCCCTCATGTAGTAGTGGTGAATTGTGCAGTTTTGTCCATACATTATTGGTCATGTGAGTGGTTCTTTTGAAGAGATTCTCACTTTAAAGGTTTGACTGTATTTCAATGGCCAAGTAGGCTGTATGTAGAGGTGGTCACTAGTGCAGGTTTGAATGTAATATGTCAATGATCAGAAATAGACGTGTTCATTAATACATTTTTGACTGTCAATAGCCAGGTGGTCCGTATGTAGAGGAGGTCATTGTAGATCAATGGCCAGGTGGTCAATATGTATAGGGTAGTCACTTTTACAGGTCTGGCTGTATATCAATGGTCAGGTGGCCATTATGTAGAAGTGCTCACTAGTACAGGTTTAACTGATATCAATAGACAGGTGGTTCTCATGTAGAAGTGGTCACTAGTATAGGCTTTATTGTATATCAACAGCCAGGTGGTCCTTATGTAGAGATGTTCATTAGTACAGGTTTCACTGTATACGTATATCAACAGCCAGGTGGTCCTTATGTAGAGATGTTCATTAGTACAGGTTTCACTGTATACGTATATCAACAGCCAGGTGGTCCTTATGTAGAGGTGGTCACTATTTCAGATTTGGCTGTCTATGAGTAGCCAGGTGGTCCTTGTGTAGATGTGGTCACTAGTACAGATTTGACTGTATATCAATAGCCAGGTATTTCTCATGTAGAAGATGTCCACTAGTACAGCATTGATAGCCTGAATATCATCCTCCGTAGTGACCGCTGGCTCTCTACTTTCGCTTGCTAACCACGTGTTTTAGCAAGCGAAAGTAGAGAGCCAGCGTTCACTACGGAGGATGATACTCAGGCTTTTACTGTATACGTATATAAATAGCCAGATGGTCCTTATGTAGAGGTGTTCATTCGTACAGGTTTGACTGTATATGAGTAGCAAGGTGGTCCTTATGTAGTTGTGGTCACTCGTACAGGTTTGACTGTATATCAATGGCCAGGTGGTCCTCATGTAGAGATGGTCACTAGTACAGGTTTGACTGTATATCAATGGCCAGGTGGTCCTCATGTAGAGATGGTCATTAGTACAGGTTTGACTGTATATCAATGGCCAGGTGGTCCTCATGTAGAGATGGTCACTAGTACAGGTTTGACTGTATATCAATGGCCAGGTGGTCCTCATGTAGAAGATGTCCACTAGTACAGGTTTGACTGTATATCAATGGCCAGGTGGTCCTCATGTAGAGATGGTCATTAGTACAGGTTTGACTGTATATCAATGGCCAGGTGGCCCTCATGTAGAGATGGTCACTAGTACAGGTTTGACTGTATATCAACGGCCAGGTGGTCCTTATGTAGAGGTGGTCACTTGTACAGGTTTGACTGTATATCAATGGCCAGGTGGTCCTCATGTGGAGATGGTCACTAGTACAGGTTTGACTGTATATCAATGGCCAGGTGGTCCTCATGTAGAGATGGTCACTAGTACAGGTTTGACTGTATATCAATGGCCAGGTGGTCCTTATGTAGAGGTGGTCACTTGTACAGGTTTGACTGTATATCAATGGCCAGGTGGTCCTCATGTAGAGATGGTCACTAGTACAGGTTTGACTGTATATCAATGGCCAGGTGGTCCTCATGTAGAGATGGCCACTAGTACAGGTTTGACTGTAAATCAATGGCCAGGTGGTCCTCATGTTGAGATGGTCACTAGTACAGGTTTGACTGTATATCAATGGCCAGGTGGTCCTCATGTAGAGATGGTCACTAGTACAGGTTTGACTGTATATCAATGACCAGGTGGTCCTCATGTAGAGATGGTCACTAGTACAGGTTTGACTGTATATCAATAGCCAGGTATTCCTAATGTAGAGGTGGTCACTTGTACAGGTTTGACTGTATATCAATGGCCAGGTGGTCCTTATATAGAGGTGGTCACTGGTTCAGGTTTGACTGTATATCAATGGCCAGATAGTCTTTATGTAGAGGTGGTCACTTGTACAGGTTTGACTGTATATCAATGGCCAGATAGTCTTTCTGTAGAGGTGGTCATTGGTACAGGTTTGACTGTATATCAATGGCCAGGTGGTCCTTATGTAGAAGTGATCACTAGTACAGGTTTGACTGTAGATCAATAGCCAGGAGCTCCTAATGTAGAGGTGGTCACTAGTACAGGTTTGGCTGTATATCAATAGCCAAGTGGTCCTCATGCAGAGGTGGTCATTAGTACAGTAGTAGATCTAGACTGTATATCAATAGCCAGGTAGTGGTACTTATATAGAGGTTGTCATTAGTGCAGGTCTGACTACAAATCAATGACCAGGTGGTCTTGAATAGATGTGGTCCCTTGTACCGATCTGGCTTCATATCATAGACCATGTGCGTGATCTTATGTAGAGGTGGTCACTAGTACAGGTTTGACTTTAACGTGTGGCCAGGCGATCTGATATATTGGTGGTTTCTTATGCAGGTCGACTATGTATTAATGGCCAGGTGTTCCTTTTATAGACTGTTGTCCCTAGTGCAGGTTTGACTGCATGTATTAATGGCCATGTGATCTTTATGTAGAGCTGGTCACTAGTGCAGGTCTGAATGTATGTCAATGACCAGATGGTGTTTTTAAGTAGAAGTGTTCACTAGTACAGGTTTGACTGTCAATAGCCAGGTGGTCCGTATGTAGAGGAGGTCACTATATATCAATGGCCAGGTGGTCCTTATTTGTTTATTTGTTTCGCACTTTGAAAACAACAATAATAAATACATGATAAGGAATTATGAAACATGAACAGTGCAAGGAAGGCCGAAAGCTTCAGCTTATAAGAAAGCCTCCCTATATTATCTTATTACAATTCATATAAATTTAACAAAAGAAATAGATATGAACCTAAATAAGTATGGATAATGAATAACGGAACCAAATGGAATGAAAAACATATTACAAAAAATAATTAAACCATAACTTACGAAATAATAAATGAATATGAGTATAAATTGAAAGTTACCAGAAGTAAACAAGGAAGTATACAAATTAAACAAAAGATATAAGTATGGATAATGCATGACAGAAGCTATAGAATGAAAACACATTGCGCTGAATAATAGAGACATTGAAGTTACCAGAACGAAACAAGGAAGTGTAAAACCAACTAACGGAAAGTAGGGTTACAAATGTATTTATAAATTCAGCTTTAATGTGGCATTTGAATATAGCAAAGAAGGGAATTAACTTTAATGCATTGTTCAAGCTGTTCCACCTCTGTGGACCTCTGAACATATTTAGAATTGCCGTTGGTTACTTTTTGCATTAAAAGGTCTAATATAGTTGCGATTTCTTTTGTGATGGCTGTGGATATCTGAGTTTGATAAAAAGGTATTAAAGTAGATATCAGGAAGGTAGGAACATCTATAAATTATCTTATACATAAAAAAACTAGTTTGAATTCTATTTATGTTGTATACTGTTAAGATCTTTAACTTTGCAAACAGCGGGGCTGTGTAGTATTTTTTTCGAAATCCATATTGGTGACAATAAAGAATGTCATTTGCTTCTAAGTGATTTGAGATTCTTTGATAAACTAATTTTTCTAAAATTTTGGAAAAGGTAGGCAAGATTGATCACTCTCGTACCAGTTGCAACGCCTATAATTGGAGCTTCCATGCCTGTCTATTACAAACTAAGTAAAATAGAGCAAAACAAACACAAATATATTCTTAAAGTGATGTGTCATACGAACACAAAGAGTTGTTATTATTTTTCAAACAAATCAGTCGACATCGAGAGCTAGATATGGTGTTGTAATGATGTTGCGCTACTCGTGCTGACACATTTTTCAGTAACAAGGGGATTACTGAATTCAGATGAAATGTTATCACCAAAGACTAAGAAACATGCGAATTATACGGGTTTTTACAATGTTAACTTCTTGTAGGAAGTGTGTGTATTCCTTGAAATTGGTATAAACTCCGTAATAATTTGTTTCTTTCCTATTTTTTACAGTAGTGGATTGTAAGAGTTCTGTAAAATACGTATGTATTTCGAAAAGACCTTCAAATTTCTTGAACTTATGAGAAAACCTATATGAGGATATCACAGACAGCCGCATGGATCAAAATTGCCTCCTAGCAGCTCAAAACATTATTGCAGAAGAAATCACGTGTTGCTGCAAGAATAATATGAATAGCCAGGAGGCATCAATGACACGTGGCGAGTGTCCACTTGAGTGCCCGATTGACTGATTTAAAACTTTTAATTTGAGATTCCACAAAAGGCTACACAATTATTAATATACAATATATCCTGATAAATCAAAATCAACACCACAAAAGGCTACACAATTATCGATGTACAGTATATCCCGATAAATTCACATTAACACTACAAAAGGCTACACAATTATCGCTATACAATATATCCCTATAAATCAACATTAACACTACAAAAGGCTACACAATCATCGATATACAATATATCCCTATGAATAGAAAATAACACCACAAAAGGCTACACAATTATCGATATAAAATATATCCCGATAGATCAAAAATAACACAACAAAAGGCAAAACAATTATCGATATACAGTATATTCCGATAAATCGAAATTTAACACCACGAAGGGCTACACAATTATCGATATACAAAATGTATATCATGAGCAAGTGGAATTTTTCGTCTTCCTCTGTTTCAGAAAAAAAGTCAAGCCCAATATCCATTCAAATGACAGTGGCAATATTGAAATTAAGTTTGGCTGTTAACATTCGAAATGTATGGCAGAAAAATTTAAGACTACCACAGTACCCATCTGATACTAAGAGTGTGAGATGTAGTGGAAAGTAGGATGATATGGTTCTCTATAAAGAAAGATGTTAAGAGACCAATAGAACAATAATTTACATCTTTCCTTATGAGGTCAAAAACGCTCTTTATCAAAACAGAAGCAATACAGCATAATGTAGTTACGAAGGGAAAAGCAAAGGTCGACATTGACTCAAGAGGTATGAGTCGATCATGTTTCAAATGCGTTTGATATCATGGCGGAAGGGCGGTCTAGTTCTCTTCTTGGCCTTCATTTTCGCTTTGCAATTTGCCAAAGCGTGAGGTTATCCCGGAGTTGATGCATGATGTCGGTGCTGTATTTGCGCTCCACAGGATCTGGTATGCCGTCCAACTCCGTTACCGCAGTGTCGAACGCCTCCCTCGCCAGCGTGCACGCAGAATCGGTTCGCTTCAAGATCTCGTAGTGCAGGAGTGAAAAATTTAGCGCCAGTTTCAGTTTTAAGGGGTTTGTTGCCTTCAACGGCTTGGCAGCCACCCACCCTTGCTCGTAGCTCGTCTTGGCCATTGCCTTATGTTCGCCCTCGGTGATTTCCGCCAGGTATCGGTAGTAGTCCCCCTTCATCTTATAGTAGAAGACTTGGGCCTCGTCATCAATGTTATCGCCTTCAAGCAGCCTGTCGAGCAGCGATAAGACGTCTCCGCACAACCCTTTCATCTCGGTCTCCACCCTCTCCCGTAGCCACGTCGCCGCCTGGTGGTCGTCCGACCCGTCGGGAGCCTTCTGCTCGGCGGACGAGACGGTCCGCCAGGCGGACAGCCGGGAGCCCACCGCGTTCCCGTAGGCTACGGACAGCAGGTCTCTCTCCTCATTAGACAGCACTGGAGTCGTCTGCACCCGCTCCTTCATACACTGCACCATGTCGTCGTACATCCCTGCTTCTTTCATCACCTGGAATGATTATTATCATAACAATTATCATTACAAGCGATGGGAGATGGCAGACCACAGAACTTCATACATCTCCTGTACTGTTATCATTTTCTTTTGCACCATTTCAAATGACAAATAACACCTTATTCAGGAGATTAGGACTAGATTTTATTGTAACTCTTTGTTGATATCAAGTCTATCACCGAATACATTCATTGCATTATACCAAAATCAATTCAACAAACCTCGTTTATGGACTTTCATGAATATTTTGTAGTGATCTCGTAGCACTACTTAATAACTATGTTAATGCAACACACACCACACAGACATACACGCACACGCACGCGCACACACACACACACACACACATACATACACACACACAAACGCACAGACCAGACAAAAACATTACCTCACTTTCATATTGTAACGCTATTTACCTCGGCCCGCACAACTAAATCAACGTTGCCAGCCATTTTCCAGTCCTCAGCGTTGTCAGTGATACAAAGCTGCATTGGAAACAACAACGGCTCAGTAATGTTTATGTCAGGGTAGAGACTCCGATCTGGTAGAATCGGCAATTCGGCCTGTAGAGATCCCGATCAGAGATTTTGTCGACAGAGACCCCGAACAGGATCTCTGCAGGCAGAATCGCCGATCCTACCGATAGAAATCTCAATTAGAGTCTCTGTCGACAAAATCTCTGATTTGGATCTCTACCGGCAGAATCGCCGATCGGGATCTAGCTCTGCCTGATTACCCGTATTTCACAGTAAAACAATACCTGCCTAGAAAGATGTGAAACATGCCGCTGTGATTATCAACAGCTTGAAACATCGGTAGAAATTTAACGTTCAACGTTCTCACCTATTTTGTACAATCAAAAACATAATCTGGGACAAAAATTTAGTACATCGAGTCAAGGAGGTTATATCTTGATATAGATCATTTCACGTATATTGTGCGTCGACAGTAGCCAAAGTTACAGACGGTAACCAAGAAAATGGACAGTATTTTGTCCCGTGTTCTCTCCATTCTTTTGACAAAAAGTTGCCCATAAATCAGAACGCAGTCTTATGTTTTCCCTATGCCCAACGTCGTTTTAGTTCAACTTCCTCGCTATGTCGCGACAGGCACTCTGTATTTGCAGCTATAAAAACATCGTACATCACTAGTTTACTAATTTCCAAATTAAACTTCTTTGGTTAGTTTATTTTCATAGCTCTTCATACAAAGGGGGCTGATCACGAAACTGATTATCGCGATTAACGCAGATGTCTATTGCAGCAATTCAGATTTATGTATGTTGAAACAGAATCTCAGTGTGAGTGCAAAATATTTAAAGAAGAAAATAATAATGATTCAATGAACGCTGGGCGTTTGTGGCCTTTGTCTGTGCTAGACAATGCAATACACATCCGGCTAAAGAACTGCTGCTTGTTTAATAAAAATGACGAGTTTGTTTATGCAGGGAAGTTGAAACCTCCTTGGCTTAAGACATACTTTCCTATTTAGAAACCAAGATCTATCCCTAGCATATATTTTTCCGACATGTAGAAATGAATATGAATGACCCGCATTAGCCCCAAGAGTAACTGCCTTCGGCGTTCAATACGTGCCGACCGTAGGATTTCCAAATGCGATGGAAATATCGGGTCAAACAAATCACAGCTTCATCAATAATGATTGTTTTTTTTAGTATTTTGTAGACCTTTCTTTCTGACCTTGATGGTATTCCTAAAAGTTGGGATGCCGTTTCCTTTTATCGTTGTATTTTGTTCCACTTTGTTCTGTCAGACGATGTCACGGGTGGACATACCAACCATTTAATACCCCCTACACTCCCCCTTATTGTGTGTTTAAAATGTAAACCTCATTGCTTATTAATTGTCAAAGCATAGCCTAGGCTGGGTTGCAGGGGTATTAGTTGCCGTAAACAGTAAACCCGCGACCCAAGCTTGGCTTTGAGAATAGGCGCCGCCAGGCCTTTGTCTGCCTATTTCCCCTACACGTCTGGTGTGAGGGTCCTAGAAATTCCTGTACAAGCGCGTGTCCAGGTATGTAAGAAAAAAACAGGGCCATTACACGCCGAACCAGGAAAGTCATGTACACAGCCAGGACACAGAACATTTCACAGGTGTGTAAGTCCCTTGAAACACCTGGAAATTAGAGTTTTCATGCAGTGGTAGGACTGTATGGGTTTCGCTATTGTCGGTTTGTAAAACGCATGAGAAATATAAACTTGTCAGTGCTACCCATGTGTAATGTGAAAGAACAACAAAAAAGACTCAATTGTTCGGACGCCGTACTCTGTGTGTTTAGTCGTTTTTTTCAACCTTCCTGGCCACTTAGATTTTATACTAAGAGATTTCTTAGTTTTTGGACATTTTCTTTTAATTCGCATGCTCGCATCAGTTTTGGAGTTCCCAGAGGATGTCATCCATATAATTAAAGCAACATGGCCTAATTGGTCTTTGGTTTGAAAATGATTAACGTTACTTTTAAAACTGGCTGCGACCGGGTAAAACCAGTTTCCGATCCTTCGCGTGGGGCCGGGATAGGGGGAACATTTCAAAATACCAAACAATACGCATGTTATTTAGGCCACAGTAAGTAGATTTTATGAGCTCGCCGAACTCTAGTTATGAATCCATTTATTTCTTAACTAATTCTTTATTAGTTGGTATAATGAGTTATTGTAGAGCGTAATTTTACTTCACGCAAACGACAAGGTTAGGTCAACATGGAATATAAGAACAAATCCCAAATGTTTTGCATAATAAGCAAAGTTAGCGAGGCGATCTACTTTACACGACCTTCCACTCTTCAACCGAGTGTAAAAATTGGAACCTAACTTCTGTTGTTGAGCTAAAATACTACATTTACCTTCTGTCCGTACTTTGTAAGTCGTGTACGTACAGTCAAAATATGTGCAAGCCCATTTGTCCTATGTGCAGTGCTACATTGCCCTCGTCTGTCCGGATGAATAAAAACAGTGACATGCATATGCTACGGAGTAGGTAGCCCTAGCCTGGTAAAAAGTTACGGAAGAAAAAAAGAATCTATTCACCTAGTGAATGTCTGTACACCAAGGTGCCAAAATAAATCAATCCTCTGCATATTTAAGTTTATCCAATATTCTAGCACACCCTTAAATTGATTCTGTGCGTAAAGGGTGATTATCTTATTTGTAAAGTCTCGTATTGTATATCTGTACATTTTATGCCTGGCTCTCCTATTCTACTAGTATTTTTTTCAGCGATCTTTTGTCAGGGTGTTAGTTGACGTCAAACAAATTGAGTACAAGTTGTTACCCATCGACACATTGTTTACTTTTACATGGATGCCTATTAATAAATATACGTAAGAATCTTACGGAGTTCATATGATTCACTTCATGTACCAAGAAATATGCGATTTATACTGAATTTATTAATGGTTCACTAGACTAAGGATTGCATGTATAACGTAGAACTCGTATGTATTTGGTATCAAACTAGTATGTTTCTCGGACGTGAATAGTGTAATTTCCGTAAAATTCGCATTTGTCTTAGTAATTGATCATATGCTTTCCCTAAAACTCGTAGAAGTTCCGTAAGATTCGTCTTTATGCTTAGACACCCCTATAATACATGTAGATTATTGGAGTCGACTGTATGGATCACAATTGCCACCTAGCAGTTAAAGAGATTATTGCAGAAAAAACAGGTGCAAAAATGACATGAATCGCTAGGGAGCATCAATGACACGTGGGGGTTGTCCGATTGCCACAAATTACACAATATTAAGGTTGGAGTTCGAGTGTCCAGGCATGTCTGGAATAAAAAAAAATACAAATCAAGCGAAAAGCACACACAACATATATATTCATACTGATTAGGCTACACCAATTTAATTTCTTGGTTCACGGATTTTTTCATAAAAAATATGGAGCGAGAGGGTGAAATAAAAATGAAAATTGTAAAATGGTTGGGGTAAAGGTAAGGGCTAATCCAAAACATAAAGAATAAAAAGCACGAAAACACTATTACTGTACAGTAACAGCACCTGTACCCACACTTTAAGGAGCTTATGATATAAAGGTCAATTTGCTACACCAGAAAGTTAGTGAATGGTTTCATTAATGGTGAAAATTTGCTGAGTGGTAATTTTTTTTTTCCAAAAAATTGGAGGGAGCGAATCCATGAACCAAGAAATTAAATTGGTGTGGCCTTACCATTGTGCGAAAACAAAGTGACGTCATTATCTTGGTGAATTTTAATATGATGATGAAAGAAGACACATATCACACCTGGTACAATAAA
>NC_049985.1:18691831-18707307 GCF_000003815.2 Branchiostoma floridae | reverse complement strand
TCGGGATATCATATTTCAACTGTGTATCTGAAGCTTAACTCGCTTATAATTAAGTCCTTCAGTATGTGGCAATGACCAAAGAGACGTTAACGCGAAAGAGCCACAGTCGTAGTGAATTCCAGATCATGTCCGCTCCGTAAATGAAATTGAAGATTCTTCCTGCATAGATGTATCTACTGAGGAGTACATCAAAACCTTGCCTCCTTAGAATACTGAGAAGTTTTAGACACTATGCTGCAGCTGCATGTCATCATTAGAACTGTGTCCCAATTGTTAAACTTGTCAATCTCCCTGCAACGACGGACTCCATGCACTATCGTAGAAAGGATGATGGTGAAAAGGGAAGTCGGCGTATATACCACTGCGATGTTGCGACACAAGTAGACTAGCATCACCACAATGTTCAGTGTGTTAGACGACAAACTGGGAAGCCCCCAGTGCTATCTGCGATATATCGAAGTTTGACGAAGCGTAATAACTGACTCCAGATGATCATGATTTCGGTGGTGTGATTTTGGATTCCTCTTGTGTAGACATACCTGACTTAGATCATATGAGAATGGTCCATTTAGGATACCGTGAAGTTGTGTCTACGGGAATTGCCATCATTAAAGCTGTGTCCCAGGCGATTACTTCTTGTAATGATAGATTTCCGAATATCGACGACTAGTTCATTTTCTACCTTTTTGGAATACCTAGAAATTCCATCGACAGAATGTAATCATTCAAGCTATGTTCTGGACGCTCACCGTGTCTTTCTCCTCTGCTGTACTTGATAAATGAATGATGAAGAGATTCAAAGCTCGAATGAGCCATTGCCGTGAGGTACTCCAACTGAATTCCACTCCCCAAATGCGATCATGGATTTCTGCATAGATGCACGTACTGGACTTAAGACCATTGCCTCTGTAGAATAAGTAAGAATTACGTGGACAGTATGTCATCATTCAATGGTTTCCTCCATACAGAAGGTCAATTGAAGTATTGAAGTAGAAGATTGAATCACTGCCATTTAGGAAAGCCGTGTAGTTCTGTAGAAGGGATATCGTCGTTAATGCGTGCCAGAAGTTTTGCTGGGTAGCACACTTCCTCTATCTGCAATGTATGAATCCATCGAGTAACCGCGACTAACTTCAGTTGATTTCCGATACCCACATGCGATTATGTAGTCTTGCATAGATGCACATAGAGAAGACTGAATGATGTCACTTACAGATACCTAGAGATGCATACAGGACATGTCATCATTCAAACTGTGTCCAAGTGGCCACAATGTTTAACTGGCCAGCCTTCTTTGTTTTGAAATAAATGATGAAGAACCGTTAAGCTGAATGAGTCGTTACTGAATCAGCTAGCTGATTTCCACATAGATCGGGAACCATTTCCCAAAAATAATCATTTGAACGCAATCTTCCGATTGTTGGGTCTTGATCGTATGTGCTTATAGTTATATGCCTACGGCGTAAAGGTATCGTATAGTATCAATCACTATCAGACTCATTGATAACCTGGGTGCATAGTGGTGAAATTGCTCCACGTACGTGCAATACTCTGAAGTCATTCGGTCAAATAGAATCCAGTTAACCGTAATCACAAGGCTAAGTGTGTTTCCGGAGTTCACTGAACGATTTTCGACGTTACCGGGCTTAGTATTCGGGTTGGTATTCCTCAGTCGATCATTCTTATCCGTCCAACGAGAGAAAAAAATTGGTAAATTTCGTTCAATCAAAGATTCGCCTCTTCAGGAGAATGGATGAATGTACCCATGCATAAAAAGGGTCAAAACGTAGGATCTTTCCTTTCAGTGAATAACGTTCTAGATGAATGGATTTCTGGAGTATCAAACAAGGTCACGATGTAACCTTCATCCATTGAATAGTAACACAGAATGGATGGAGAGAATTCGTCAGCTCCAGTTATTTTTAGTTGAGTAGTGACCGTAAGGGACGGTACACTATATTTTGTGGTGAGTGAATAGGTAGCCATTTGACTAGGTTGTGCGAGAAATTGTTCAACTGACAGTACGTCATGCTTTGACTAGTCAGGTCTGTTATAAAATTGTTTATGACGAATACAACATCGACCTGTTTGAAATGAATGTTCGTATATATCGTATTCCGTTTGGTGGGAAAAAGCACTCACCGTTTTTGATTTTGTAAAACTCAGCTCTCGAATGAACGGTATCTGCTCTTCAATGTAAGCTCCATGTAAGTCGCTGTCAAACGTAGATTCAAGTGTCTTCAACTTTCCGGAGTATGTTTAGATCCGGTCGCCCTTGAAAAATTAGGAATGACCGGGGGGTAGCAACTACGCCCAAAATTTTATCCATTCTGTAGAATTCTATTTCTCAGCCATCCACGGGTTTCCATATTTTTAGCTTGATCGCGGAATGACAGCAAAGCAAAATGAATCCGAGAGCCAAAACACCGCTTGTCGTCACCCCGGCGATGTACCTTGTCGTGAACATTGCCGAGCCGTCACCATCGTCGTCGGCGGGGACGATCACCTCTCCTCCCGAGGACGGCCTCACCGTGGTCCCGTTCAAGAGTAGCGCTTCGCTGGATGCTGTGGTAAAATGCACCGGTGTCATCTCCTGTAAATAACAGATCTCGCTTCTCCTACAGCGTTTCGAAAGGCACAGTTGTAACAGATTCCCGAGTTGTTAGTATGCTCGAATCTCTCTTCAAGAGCTTGTCCGTAATTCCAATGCCACAGTTGTTAAAGATCCTTGTCGTGTTTTTCAGAAGCTACGATCCTACACCAGCTTTCTCACAAGCCAGTTTAAAATGGACCTTTCCGATCTGTCTAAATGCCGTTGCCACTTTCCTCTATTCGATTCCCAAAGGTACTCCTTTCTTCTATGTTCCTGGATACTGATGGTTAATTCCGATAGTGTTCCTTCCAAATGACACGGTTTTAGGGTTCCTCTTCGCTGCTGGAATGCTAATATCTCTGCCCTGTATTGGCACTTCGAAGACTCGGTAATAAAAGGCCTTTTTCGATTTTCCAAAGACCGAGAATTCTCTGCTATCCCTTATTCTGAAGAGACACGCTTTCACAGACCGTCATCCGATCGCTACAGCAGTGAATGTACAGAACCTGGTACTTCCTACTATTGATCATCTATGTAACCGGCGTGTCTAAATCGGGCCAATGATCCCCTTACGATGACGCACGAGGCGAGGCACTGATAATTGCGCTCATCCTCGTACGTTCCGCCCGTGGAGAGACGCACACGTGACGCAGATAACATAACTGCGTCACCGCAACCCGTCTTCATTTACCGGGCCCCTGTAGTAATCCTCCCAATTAGGATCCAATCAACCCTGCTGTGCGCCCACGTAATACCATCGTCTGGAGATGCTCCAGTACTATCTCTGATTCATAAACAGCCACGGTGAAACAGCACACCAGCCAAGGAAAGACGGCGTTCATTATACCACTGGGACACACCAATTGTATTTGTTGTTTGTCGGATTTCACGACCGTATTTTTTTCCGATAAAAAAAAAAAAACTTTTCAAATTGATGGTCATACCTTGTGTTGACAACTTACCACAGGGCCACACCAATTGTATTTGTTGTTTGTCGGATTTCACGACCTTATTTTTGCCGATTTGAAAAAAAAATTCAAATTGATGGTCACACCTAGTGTTGACAAAATTTAACAGCCTCTCCTTTCTCAAATTAACTATATGGGTCTCAAACTCCAGTAGCTGTACGTGTCTATTTTGGACAGTACGTTTATCTTTTTTTCTTCAAACTGTGGACTTTGCTACCAGGTCCCCGCTAAATTAACTGTAACTTGAGTAAGCCCCTCGATCTCTCCTACCCCCGACTTTTTGCAAAATTGTTATTTATCTATTTTTTTGGCCGACCGACCCAATTTTTTTCCAAAAAAAATCGGAGAAACAACAAATAAAATTGGTGTGGCCCAGAGATATCGTGAACGAATTCCAATTTGTAATATAATTTTCCACCAAATAGCCAAAGACCGATAGAATATGATACAATCTATTGGGCATACAATATTACCAGTTACAAACTACAAGGATCTTCAATATGATCTATTTTGTCTTGTCCGATTCGTATACAGATTATTTAGGACATAAACAGCACAGCAGCAAAGGAGAGTATGTGTTCATCATAGCACAGAGATATCATGAACAAATTCCACTTTGTAATAGAATTTTCCACCAAATGACAGAGACCTATATAATATAATTAAATCTATTTGATATACAATATTACCACATTTCAAAGGAAAGAGATGTTCAATATGATCTATTTTATTTTATACCATTAATATGTAGAAAAATTCATAAAAGCAGGACAATATTTCACATTCCTGGCGCAGCAGCCTGTTCCCATCGTAATGTACAGGGGATGATAGGGTATTAGCAGGCTTAATCATAGTGCCCCCACTAATGTGCACAAAAGCAGATTAGTTCATTAGAATTGTAAGATACTGTATATGCAGAAACTTTCGCGGTGGATTGATGTTTGCGGTTTTCGTGGCGATCGCTTTCAAAAACACAGCGAACATTTTTCCATAACAGTAACAGTGTATGGTGCTACCGTGAAATTAAAACCACCGCGAAAAGCCCATTTTCCCGCTACCGCGAAATTAAATTTCCGCAAAATTAAATGCATTTACAGTACCAGCAACGGTTTAACTGCCATTGATGTACAAGTTACCATACATTGTCTCTCTTATGGTCTTAACGCTGTGGCGTAATAAAGATCATTTTTCTTCTTCTGTTTTCTTTTTAATGCCACATTTTTACTTCATGTGACGTTTGTTCTAACTATAGGACGCAGATGTTGCATGTGGTGTTCTTTTGAGATTAGGATATCTCTCAAGAGAGACGAGCACAAAACAGACATGAATTAATCATAATGCGTGTCCTTTCTGTATACGAAGGGCAAAATGTACATGCTCCAAGGTTGGCGAACACTATTATCTACTCTTATCCTGACGCCACACAAAATTGACTCTCTTTTGTTAAAATCAATTAACAGAGATAATTAGAACAACAACAAAAAATGGCTTTGAGAAGAAGCCAGGATGTCTTGTTCTAGCTCTTCCTCTATTAGCAACTAATTCATAGAAATTTAACAATTTAGACAAAAATAGAAATACTACATAAAAACAAATAGTAAATATGTAACAAAATATTTGAGGTTGGTTAGCTGACTGGCTGACTAGCTGATTGGTTGGTAGGTTGGTCGGTCGGTCGGTAGGTCGGTTGGTTGTTTTTTAATGCTAGTTGACTTATTTGTTGGTTGATATTTTGGTTGGCTGGTTGGTTGGTTGAATACTGCAAAGTGAGTTCCCGAATACTGCAAATCTTGAAATATTCTCGATGGGTTTATAACCATCGTGCCTCTCTAACGCCAAATCAACACATCGTTGAATCGTGTGTCAGTGTTTTGATTTGCAACATTCTTCTGATTTCCGCAAAAGGACCATTTCCTCTGAGTCTCCTACTGTGAAATAACTTCCCGCGAAAATAAACGAATTTGCAGTATAACGTTAAGCGTTAATGGTGCCTTTAAACGTAACGGAAACCCTCGTACCGACCCTCTGTAATGATATAGAAAGGCGGTTAACAGGTTTCCCCTTCCTCGTGCCGTAAGTAAAGTGCAGTAAATCCGCCAGTAATCCTGCTACTTAATCCCGACTACCATGTATAGTAATGGACCTTCAGCCCACGTGAAGGCAATACGGTGGATTCCACATCGTGTCCATGCCACTAACTTGGGTTTTGGAAAAAACATCAACTGATTTTTATTCCTTTACAGCCTGCGAATGTGAAAGCTTCAACTTGTTAACAAGTATGAATATGTATGTAATGACGGTCATCTTTCACCCATATCATTGTATTGATGCACGCTGATTACTGTCGTCTTTCCCCTATATCATTGTATTGATGCACTCTGATTACTGTCGTCTTTCCCCTATATCATTGTATTGATGCACTCTGAGTACTGCCGTCTTTCACCCATATCATTGTATTGATGCACTCTGATTACTGTCGTCTTTCACCCACATTATTGTATCGATGCACTCTAATTACTGTCGTCTTTCCCCTATATTATTGTATTGATGCACTCTGATTACTGCCGTCTTTCACCTATATCATTGAATTGATGCAATCTGAGAACTGCCGTCTTTCCCCTATATCATTGTATCGATGCACTCTGATTACTGCCGTCTTCCCCTATATCATTGTATTGATGCACTCCGAGTACTGCCGTCTTTCACCTATATCATTGGATTGATGCACTCTGATTACTGTCGTCTTTCCCCTATATTATTGTATTGATGCACTCTGAGTACTGCCGTCTTTCACCTATATCATTGTTTTGGTGCACTCAGATTACTGCCGTCTTTCACCCATATCATTGTATTGATGCACTCTGATTACTGCCGTCTTTCCCCTATATTATTGTGGCGTCGGGCGTGGCGTAACTGGTAGAGCGTTCGGCTCGGAATCTATGGGTCCTGAGTTCGATTCCCACCGTGCCCCCGACGTTGTGCCCTTGGGAAAGGCACTTTACACGACTTTCCTTCTATCTGTACCGTGTATGTGGCATTGTTAATATAAGTTACAAAACTTGAGTGCAGTGCCACATCGTTCTCGTCTGTCCAAAAGCAAATAGAAAAAAAAAATTATTGTATTGATGCACGCTGATTACTGCCGTCTTTCCCCTATATCATTGTATTGATGCACTCTGAGTACTGTCGTCTTTCACCTATATCATTGTATTGATGCACTCTGAGTACTGTCGTCTTTCACCCATATCATTGTATTGATGCACTCTGATTACTACCGTCTTTCCCCTATATTATTGTGGCGTCGGGCGTGGCGTAACTGGTAGAGCGTTCGGCTCGGAATCTATGGGTCCTGAGTTCGATTCCCACCGTGCCCCCGACGTTGTGCCCTTGGGAAAGGCACTTTACACGACTTTCCTTCTATCTGTACCGTGTATGTGGCATTGTTAATATAAGTTACAAAACTTGAGTGCAGTGCCACATCGTTCTCGTCTGTCCAAAAGCAAATAGAAAAAAAAAATATTATTGTATTGATGCACGCTGATTACTGCCGTCTTTCCCCTATATCATTGTATTGATGCACTCTGATTACTGCCGTCTTTCACCCATATCATTGTATTGATGCACTCCGAGTACTGTCGTCTTTCACCTATATCATTGGATTGATGCACTCTGAGAACTGCCGTCTTTCACCTATATCATTTTATGTCATACCTGTGACGCGAAAACGTTCGATACGGGTGTTCCGGACCGTTTGATAACTTTCCGTACGGCCCGGGCTTATCACACGAGCTCCATTCGAATAAATCGAACTGTTTCGAGTGGGCCGAGTACGGCGCCATCGAAAGTTCGAATACCTGATACGGACGTTGGAACATTACTGTTACAACGCTGTTTTTTCGAGGGCAACAAATTTGTTCAACTTCTGGCGCATTTCGCATCAAAACGAGGGTTTTCTCAGGTGGGTATGACATAAATAAAGCACAACACGGTGTATTCCGCATCAACCTCGGTCCCAGCCCGACCGCGGGTCGGATCACCCTCCAGCCTTCGGCCGTCGTGCGATCCGACCCGCGGTCAGGCTGGTACCTCCGGTGATACGGAATACACCGTGTTGTATTCTATATGTATTGATGCTTTCTGAGAACTGCCGTCTTTGACCTATATCATTGTATTGATGCACTCTGAGTACTGTCGTCTTTCACCCATATCATTGTATTGATGCACTCCGAGTACTGCCGTCTTTCACCTATATCATTGGATTGATGCACTCTGATTACTGTCGTCTTTCACCTATCACTCGTTATCATTGAAATGTCGAAAATGGCATTTTTTTGGTCGAAAAATAAATCGGCTTTATTTTCACTAAAAACTACTTGGTTGTGTGGGAAAATTCCTCTTTTAACCTTAGCCAAAAAATGGCAACTTATTATTTTCGGTCCCATTGGTAATGCATTACAGGTGATGTAACAAACGTTACCGGTAACGTTTGTTACAACAGTAGACTTTACCCTGTTTTCTTCGAAAGGACTTACCTTATTGACTACATCATTTAGGTATAAGTTGATGTCCCTAGGGACATTTGAAAAGTGGGCAGTTTTTTTTACACCGGGTCAAATAGAAAGCTTAGACAGCATCGAACAATGGTAACGTTTGTTACAGTCATTTCTGTAAAACATTTTGTTAAGCAAGGTGGGATACAAATGACAGTCAACAACCCTTTCTTGTTTCTTTAGAAAGCCAGAAAAACTGTACAGTGTCACAAAAACGACCATTTCTAGTCTTATACGTGCGTAATATAACTGTGGCAACCATCGTACCAGTGGTGGTAACGTTTGTTACAGAATCTGGCGACAGGCATAAACCACCTCACACAGCCTTCAAGATCAGTGACAGGGGCGATCTGACGTGATCGGATAGAGGGACTGGTCAGCTGGTTTCACCTGCCGGACAATCATCATGGGAACTGAATTGTTACATTTTTGGCTACTATTTGAATTCTTCGTTTCTTCTCAGGCGACAGCCATTTTTGAGGGTGTGAAATCCCACCCGTGGCTATAATAATCTTCTAACCCATCAATCTATACGAATGTTGTGGTGCATCTTTTGTAAAACATTACAGGAGTTGTGGAAAAACGAAGGAACCAGAGATGTTGTCCATAATTTGCTCCATATCAAGGCGTAAAGTCAGGCGACAGCATTTCGACATTTAAATGAGAACGAGCCCTATACCATTGTATTGATGCACTCTGATTACTGCCATCTTTCCCCTATATCATTGTATTGATGCACTCTGATTACTGTCGTCTTTCACCCATATCATTGTATTGATGCACTCTGATTACTGCCGTCTTTCACCTATATCATTGAATTGATGCACTCTGATTACTGCCGTCTTTCCCCTATATTATTGTATTGATGCACTCTGATTACTGTCGTCTTTCCCCTATATCATTGTATTGATGCACTCTGATTACTGCCGTCTTTCACCTATATCATTGTATTGATGCACTCTGAGTACTGTCGTCTTTCACCCATATCATTGTATTGATGCACTCCGAGTACTACCGTATTTCACCTATACCATTGTATTGATGCACTCTGATTACTGCCGTCTTTCACCTATATCATTGTATTGATGCACTCTGATTACTGCCGTCTTTCACCTATACCATTGTATTGGTGCACTCAGAGTAATGCCGTCTTTCCCCTATATTATTGTTAACGGATTAAGGTGAAACTTACAGCAGGACCTTTCAATATAAAACAGTTTACCAAAATACTGGGTCAGAGGAACACTTACACGCCAAGAAAGGGATTTTTATTCTCGGCAAAAGCTAATGTTCTACATAGAAACGACTTGACTGGAAACTTAAGGTTGTTGAAGTTTTGCACCAAAAAGACGGCATCTTTCTTGTTAAAATCTGGATAACGAGTAGCAATATAAAAAAAGCAAAATAAAGATGTCAGTTGATCTCCTCTACCTGAATAACAATGTGTTCAAAGTATGAAAGTCTTAGCAAAGAAAGCTATTGTAGCATTTTCTCATAAATCATGTAAGTGAGACCCTAGTTTGCATTTCTTACGTCCGCATGTTAAACTTAACGTACTACCAAATGAAATGTCACAAGAATGGAATTTTTGTCATTTAACACAGTAATAACAATTTCTCTATAATTAGGTTAATTAGGTATCAATTTGCATAATTGATGTCTATCGATATTTCTCTCTTTTCTACTACCATATATCAAGTTTCAGTCTCCTAGTAGTAATGAAATACTGTGGCTTTATAATAAACTGTGCCCATTAATTATGCAAATTAGCCCCTGGTTTGCATCAATAGCCCGTATTCATGATAGGCATCTCCGAAGGTATCTACAAAATCACGATGATCCTCAACCCCTTCCCGAGTTATTCCCTTTCGAAAGGATCGTGCAATTGCGCACGAGCACGAATTTGCTGTGGAATTTAGGCAAATGTTGTCGATCGGATATATTCTTAACATTAAGCCAAATATTTTTCTTCTTTTCAGTTACATATGTCATATTTTGAAGCCTTCTAGCATGAAATGCAAAGTTTTTATATAAACTTTCCTTATCAATTATGCAAATTAGCCCCTGATTCGGATAATTAGTATTATTTATGTTAGGCAATTCTGAAGCTATACTCAAAATATCATGAAGATCCGCTAACCCATTCTCGAGTTATTCCCCTCTAAAGGGATGATGCAACTACACATGCCTGTAAAAAAATTCCTGACATTCACGAGATTTTGTGAATTCTTGTCAAACGGTCTCAAACTGTGCTATAAGGCTCGCCCTTGAGGCGTCGCCAAAAACAGGGTCGCCTAAGAAAAAAAGATGATGAAATTTGGTTGTTTTCTTTAATTTGTACTTGAGCTGGACCATCGTCCAAACAGATGTTTATTCACAAATTCTTAAGATGATAGCTATACCACAGTAACAACAATAGTGCTTCTGAAACTAACTGGCTTTGCTTTTTTCTCTATTAGCACGTTCCGAGTGTGCATGTGCAACAACAGGGGTTACGGGTAATATGTCAAAGTTGAAGTTCTCTGAAACATCACATCTGGATATTGTTATACAAATTGAGGCAATGGTCGAGACCATAACTGTTAAAAAGCAGTTACTTCCCACCATGTTTAAAAGGAAGGGAGTTTTTACTATATTACCCACATTCCCTGTCGCTGCACATGCGCACTCGGAATCTGACACTGCCTGGATTTGCTTCTTTTCCCTATTATGAATGATCTTTATTTGCATGTTCCTGCCCATGTGGGCTAAATGCAGCAAATCCCATGATGGGATACTAAAGACTAAGCACTGTTACATGTAGCATTACAATTGAATAAACAATACATCTGCAACTAAGCTATCACTATATCTAACGTTAACATGACTCTTCCCTTTTCTTAAAACATGTGTATACGAACTCACAGAGTTTGTGTTGTACAAAGTTGTCTGTGGTTGTCATTATATGTACAAACAGGTTGTCGTTGGTTAACTCTATACATCGTGTATCTACTACATTCAGAGCACTGATAAAAGAGTTGCGCATGTCATTGTATAAAGAACACTCTAATATGAAATGGACTTCATTCTCTATACGGTTGGAGTTACAAAGTGTACAGAGTCTATTATTCGGAGGAGTCTGGTTGTATCTTCCCACTTCAATTTGTAGGGGATGATCACTGATTCTTAATCTAGCCATGGCTCGGCGATGGTTGAAATTCTGAATATTAAGGTACTGTATGAACACTTGGACGCGAAGACAACCAGAAATCACATATACTAAGACGCAACAAATCGATCCTTACTATCCATCACAATTTCAACCAATGATAGCCTTCCAATAAGTTGTTCTACCAATGAGAGAGTAGTTGCATGTCGTCCTATAGGCTCACATTTGCAATATATTACTATTTTGCATTTCAATGTTAGTTTTGACAAAGATAGGCGGAGTTATAGAATCGGCCCAATGCCATACTATGGTACCATTGGTTTAGTCCTGATGTTAAGTATGCTGAAACATTTTTCTTTTATCATTCGATAGGACCAATGAGCATTCATATCAAATGTTATGAAGAAATGCGCTTAGAAAAATAATAAAAAGAGGACTTTAACACAAAAACAGCGAGGAAAGGTTTTAGAAAATGGCAATTGGTAGAATATCACCATGCCATGTAAAATCAGAAATACTTTGAAAATGTCCAAAACTTAACCTTTATAATTTTACGAAATGAAATCATATTTACTAAACTAACGGCTTCTTCTAGTTACTGTCTATGATATTTCGGATCCAGTCCACATAGGCGGACACTCTCACGTTCACCCCTGGGATGAACTCCCGACCACAGCCGTACCCCCAGCTGATAACCCCCGTTAGGTAAGCCGGCCCTTTCGGCGGGAACACCACCACTGGCCCGCCGCTATCTCCCTGACACGTGTCCACCCCTCCCTCGCGGTACCCGGTACACATCATGATCTTCGGATCGATTTTCTTATCGAAGCCATATAAGGCGTCGGCAATGATGTTGTACACGTCAACGCAGTAGCTGTCGTCTACTACCGGCATGTTGGCTTGTAGCAAGACGGATGACGTGTGCCCGCCCTCCGAGACTGTGCCCCATCCCGTCACGGCCACGACTGTCCCGGCCGGGTCCTCCTTGGCGGGATCGGGGAGACAAACCGGTTGCACAGACACGGCGGACTGGAGCTTTAGCAGGGCGATGTCGTTTACAAGCGTATCGTCGTTGTATTGGGGATGTTTGAAAACCCTCTGGATTTTGACGGTCTGTTTCGCCTTTGTGCTTTTGCGTCGGTCGTGGTCGCCGAGCACAACCCACTGTAGCCCGTTGACGATGCAGTGTGCGGCGGTGACGACCCACCTGTTGCTCAACAAGGCCCCGCCACAAACGTGGAAGCCCCCGCTGTACCCGTACTGACGGAGCGAGGCCTGCCACGGGTAGCTTCCCGGTGCTGCCTCGTTTCCACCCACGATCTTGTTCCCGCTGTTCTTGGTCCACGGTGCCCTGGGTACGACGGGACTTCCACATCCGGCGGAGCTGTACGTCCCCTTGAACCCTGGGAAGCCGCGTTTCCGGTCACTTTTGAAAACAACCGTCATCCGGTTGGCATGTGATTTGAAGACACGGGAGGCGGCGATCTCTCTGGCGCAGAACTGGCCGCCCACACGGATGTCTCCGTTATACACTTCCAGCCAGTCCCGACACCTTCCCTTCTTACGAGCCTGATGTAAAATAAGTGAAAGAATACATTTTCAACAACAGATTTTGTTCAATACCTCGATTGGTGCCATGGCCATCGCCAGCAAAAGTGTATTATGAGCGGAAAAAAGGCCCCAGAGAGCCTGCTACGAAGGCTAAAACGTCTGAACGTCTTCAAAATCCATCCAGTTTTTTGAATGACCGCTATCTTATGTAAATGTAGGTTTTGAATTATCTCATCTAAATGTAGGTTTTGAATTTATGAATGGATGTATGTTTGAATGTATGAATTAATTTACGAGCGATTGAAAAAAAAAACACCTACATGTTGTGGAGGTCTTGGCGTACCTGGCTCCACTGCAGTACCGTAACCAGTCGCCAGGACGCACATTACCTAACTAAACCGTCCTTTTTCCAACCGTCTACATATCTACCAAGAATTATCATACAAAATCATCCACAGCTTCCGGAATTATGCAATTATAACAAACATGCACACAATCATAAACAGACCGATGGAATACTAAATATGATTAAAATTCGGTTGACAGGTTCCTGAGTTATGACGTTGACCTACGTCTTGGTACATAGACACTCACAGCAAAGCCGCTCTACACTGGCACAACTGAAAGCATGGCTTTCTTGGCGAAAGCAAATGTTATTTTGGTTCATGGTTTTTGCAGCGAATCCATTATTACAGCGACCTTGAAACCTCCAAAATCATTGTTCTGTCTTCTCCCCGCTTACTCCTAGTCTTAGGGCTATATTTATGTACCATATATTGTACAGCTTTCTCTCTAATGCTCCGACAGTTTTGACAAAAAAACTACTGGAAATTAAGAGGGTAGATACGGTTAGATCTGTGACATCTCGCCTGCTGCAGTACTCACAAAAGTTGACTGTTCTGTCCGTCAGAAGCACCCTTGCAGGGTCACTATTCTAGTAAGTGGTTCCCGATTGGCTACCTTGAAGGCGATATTGGTGTTGTTTCCACGTTGCAATACGTGCCTATGGCACTATAGTATGGCTGACTTAAAACCACCGCAAACACACCAGCATCATTTTCTCCTGACCGTGAAATGGGGTAAAGCTAAGGGCACAACCCACCGTACGTGCAAATACGCGCTGTTTACGTGCCAAAACGTGGGTAATCTTTTGGGATCCGTAAGTGGTAAGTAGCGCCTCCGTACGAACTCGTACATGCGTAGGGAATCCGACGGATGTTGGAGCACGCAGACACGAACTTTACGTGCAGGCAAAACTTTGTGTGCCATCGGGCTGAGGATATGCCCCCCTTATGTGCAGGTACGGGCGACGCGTTTTCAGACATACGTGGCGGACGTGGCCTCCCCAAAAAACGTACGGACAAATTGTACGTACGGCGGGTTGTGCCCTTCGCTTTTACACAGGCATGTGGGTTTACCGTACTACTACAAACCTCACCTGCAAGTGAAAGGAGGAGAACTGGAGGTTTACGGTCCTGCCAGGCAATACGTTGATCTCGTACACACAGCGGCGTTTTTTTGTGTACCGAGAAGGCCATTTTGGCGACGTGACGATGCCGGAATCTCCCTTATAAACACCGCCACAGTTGGTGTCCCTGTCGCTAAACGCCGGCGCAGCACTCATGGCGACACCATAGAATAGAGTCAAACAAAATACACCAACAAGAGCGTACATTTCGGGCAAGCGTTTGCTGTACATTAAGATTAAAATCACAAGGAAACGATCAAAATGTTTTCAGATTAACAGTGACAATGTTGTTTCCTGAAGGCGTTGTCCCAATAATGACTTCATAATTACACCCGATGGACGAGTAATGACGTCATGACAGTAGTTGAGGGAGGGGGGCAGTGTCCTTGGCATATAACGCTAGCCTTGACATGGCTACTGTAGCTCTGCTTTTTTTTGTGTTTTAAAAGTGCCCTGCAAACAGAATATTTTTAAATAACACACCTTTATTTCTCTATTCAAGAGCGCAAAATCGGTAGTCCAGCGATAGAGTGTCGTTTCTACAACAATTTTTTTCACTAACAGTTTCAAGAAAATTGCGACACAACCACTATTGTGTACGTTTAACCGTTGCTTCCCCCCCCCCCTGTTGTAACTTTTTTTTTTTAATTTTTTCTGAATATGTTGTTGATTTTGAACTGATTTGAGCAAGATTGGGCGTTAACATTTCTGAAGGTAAGCTAGAACTGGTTCGAAAACCTATGATCACGATGGAAAGGAAAGTTGCCTGCAAGGTTCTAAAGAATCGCCAGGGGGCACACTTGTATGAGCGTAATCGAGGTCAGACGCTGGTTACTAAATGGCGGCATTTCAGTGCATGTGTGTGGCAAAGGGTATACGAATCCTGCCATGTCACCCATCTTGTGCCCTGAGGAAAGTAAGTAACTTAACTTTACACGACTTTTCTCATTTTAATCAGTAGAAAATAAGGTGCGAGTTTGGGCCAGAAACGTCTCTCGCGTACGAATAGGGGCCAAACCTTGAGCACCAAAAAATGAATACTAGTAGATAAAAAGAAAAAAAAACATCACACTTCGAAACACACATGGAAAAGAGTAGCTGTGAGTAGATCAAACCATTCCGGATGAAATAAAATGGGGAAAGTATATTTTCCCGAGCAGACTTCGTAAAAACCCCTTTACAAATCAAGAATTTAGCT
>NC_049985.1:18691380-18691731 GCF_000003815.2 Branchiostoma floridae | reverse complement strand
ACAGACCAGGTAAGACACCGTACAGGTGAGTAAGGTGTGTTTCCTTTTATACCAGACTAGGTAAGACACCGTACAGGTGAGTAACGTGTATTTCCTCTGATTACAGACCAGGTAAGACACCATACAGGTGAGTAACGTGTATTTCCTTTGATAACAGGCCAGGTAAGACACCATACAGGTAAGTAAGGTGTGTTTCTTTTTATAACAGACCAGGTATGACACCGTGCATGTGAGTAACGTGTATTTCCTTTGATTACAGACCAGGTAAGACACCATACAGGTGAGTAACGTGTATTTCCTTTCATTACAGACCAGGTAAGACAAAGCCTGACTTGTATTTCGGCCTCCTCT
>NC_049985.1:18689861-18690879 GCF_000003815.2 Branchiostoma floridae | reverse complement strand
GCTGACTCGACTCTCTGATGAATGTTGGAACATGGCACAAGCGGGCTCCTCTTCTGAGTACAGAAAGGAAATGTTTTATAACATTTAGTTATGACGTAGAAAATTTCAATTGTAAAATGTACCTTTATTAACATTTACAAACAAATTGTTTTTTTCTCTTCTTAATAAATGACAACAATACAGGTAAGTAAGGTGTGTTTCCTTTTATAACAGGCCAGGTAAGACGCCGTATAGGTGAGTAAGGTGTGTTTCCTTTTATAGCAGACCAGGTAAGACACCGTACAGGTGAGTAAGGTGTGTTTCCTTGACTACAGACTAGGTAAGACACCGTACAGGTGAGTAACGTGTATTTCCTTTGATTACAGACCAGGTAAGACACCATACAGGTGAGTAACGTGTATTTCCTTTCATTACAGACCAGGTAAAACACCGCACAGGTGAGTAAGGTGTGTTTCCTTTGTCTATAGACCAGATAGGGTATTACACAGGTGAGTAAGGCGTCTTTCCTTTGCCTATATACCATATAGGCCATTATACAGGTGAGTAAGGCGTCTTTCCTTTGCCTATAGACAAGATAGGGTATTATGCAGGTGAGTAAAGCAACTTTCCTTTGCCTGTAGACCAGATAGGGTATTATACAGGTAAGTTAGGTGTCTTTCCTTCGCCTATATACCAGATGGGGCATTATACAGGTAAGTAAGGTGTCTTTCCCTTGTCTATATACCAGATAGGCCATTATACAGGTGGATAAGGTGTCTTTCCTTTGCCTATAGACCAGATAGGCCATTAAACAGGTGAGTAAGGTGTCTTCCCTTTGCCTATAGACCAGATAGGCCATTATACTGGTAAAAAAGATGTCTTTACTTTGCCTATAGACCAGACAGGGTATTATACAGGCGAGTAAAGCAACTTTCCTTTGCCTATAGGCCAGATAGGTATTAAACCGGTGAGTAAAGCACCTTACCTACCTGTATAATGCCCTATCTGGTCCATGGGCAAAGGAAAGACGCCTTACTCA
>NC_049985.1:18678214-18689761 GCF_000003815.2 Branchiostoma floridae | reverse complement strand
ATCAAAGGAAATACACGTTACTCACCTGTACGGTGTCTTACCTGGTCTGTAATCAAAGGAAATACACGTTGCTCACCTGTACGGTGTCTTACCTAGTCTGTAGTCAAGGAAACACACCTTACTCACCTGTACGGTGTCTTACCTGGTCTGCTATAAAAGGAAACACACCTTAATTACCTGTACGGCGTCTTACCTGGCCTGTTATAAAAGGAAACACACCTTACTTACCTGTATTGTTGTCATTTATTAAGAAGAGAAAAAACAATTTGTTTGTAAATGTTAATAAAGGTACATTTTACAATTGAAATTTTCTACGTCATAACTAAATGTTATAAAACATTTCCTTTCTGTACTCAGAAGGGGAGCCCGCTTGTGCCATGTTCCAACATTTTATTAGGCTATTGATAGCATGTGGTCACATTTTACTGCACATAAATAATGCAATTAATATTGTTTATGTGTCAACTTCTTCCAATACTTTAAAAATATTTAGGAAGTGAAACGAAATACATTTTTGTATTTGAAATAAGTTTGTACACACTGTAACAGATACTCATCTAATCAAATCCTCATTGTAACAATGTTTCTGTGATAAATAAAGATAAGAAAAGTCCAGTTTGGTGAAGAGTTATTATTATAATGTAAATAGTATTGTTAATAATAAATAGCTATGTTTTTCTAGTATTGGTTACCTGCCCCTATTCAGGTTTATAATACTAATGTGTCTGAGCCTTTTGTACATTAATTGGGCACTGAGGTGAATCAATATCCAAATTTGCACTAAGTTCCTCAAACCTGGGTAATAATAGCACAGAAAAAATGACCACATTGTAAATATCAGTCAGATGATAGTTCTATGAAATGAAAATCTTGTTCAGAATTCACTCTAAAATGGTTGTATGAGAAGCTATGCTACAACAGTCCCTCCCGCGATACTTATAGAACAGTCCCGCAAGGAGGTCACATGACTAGTGCCCGCCATTTTGAATTGCTATATTTAAAGTATGGTAGTATCGTCGCCGTACATTTTGACCAAAAACAGGGACTTAAAATGCTTGTAAAGCACGGAAACTCCGTACACATCAATGGGACACCATCTTGAACATGTTTGTGGCGGTAGGTTTAGGTGTCGTTGCGCGACGGCCGATATTTTTGTGGATATAGTGGGCATTCGCTAAAAAGACATTTTGCTGGGCGTTCGCTAAAAAGACCATCGAGAATCGAAAACTTTGATTTATGTCACTTCGGGTCAATGGATTGACTTGAAACTCAGGATTAATACATGGGAGCACAACGTGGACATATTCCAAGCAAAAAAAATGAGATTCGTGCAGCGCGGACTTCTCTAGAGTGGGCGTTTGTGGGCATTCGCTAAAAAGACCATGCGGAAAAATATGATCCGATTCTAAGGCAGCCCCTGATGTTCCGTGTGCTACAAACGACGTTGTCTCTAACATACATCTGCTGCTTACTGCTTTAGGCGAGTCCATACATCTATTCATTCCTTAGGATTCAGTTAACGGACCTATTAAGTTGTCTTGACGAGCGATTACAGACCACCGATGTCCTTGTAGCTTACTCAGGAGTAACTTTTGTCCTTTTCTTTGAACTAATAGCAGTGAATCTTGCTCTCCAGACAGCCTGTTATCATGCTGAAATAAAAGCGTGGTCTTCGGTCAGTCTTTGATGCCCCCGGGGTAGTATAGGGGAATAGCCATTCATCTGGAACATCCCTGCATCAAGCACCTGTCTTTGCTGGCCATAAGGATCACCTGTGTCAGCTTTGTTTGAAGATAAGAATGTTGATCTTAAGTCTGCGATGCTGTCTGGGCAACAGATGAGGAAATATAATCAGGATCCATCAAAGGCTTCTCTAGTTATGCTGTTCACACACACACACACACACACACACACACACACACACACACACACACACACACACACACACAAACACGCTCAAAACATAACCTTCTGCCATTCTAGAGAAGGTAAGAAGCTGGGGTCTTCAATGCACATCGACCCCTCCTTTCCACGGCTTAGAATTATTACTAAGATGCCTTACAAAGTCATTTGAGATTACCGAAGAATCTATTTTGTTTTATGTTTTCTGAATGACAAAATGCTCCTAACGAAGTCTGTGACCACAAGCTATAGATACATCGTCTTCAACAATGTCTTCAGAGGAATAATCTGTTCCTCCTCCCAAAAAGATTCTCTTCAGACCATCCCTGATGCCTCCTGGGCAACAGAGGACGAATAAGTCATGTTTTTTTTTTACATACATTCATCTCTCCGATTCATGATCGTAGACGGCTTTCTAATCTAAGATGCCGTGACGAGATGCCGTAACAGTGTCTTTTTACCGTACTGAATTTTGTACAATGGATTTTTTTTCTCTTTAGGCAATCTGTCATGCTCCTTGTACAGCATAGAAGGCATAAGTTAGATACTGTCTTAATAAAAACATGTGTCTGTCCTGTTCAATCACCTTTTACCGATTCTATTTCTTCCCAGTGGTCGCGTCGATAAGTTTTTACTAGGCTAGGTCAAGCAGACGGAAACACGACATTTTCCCAGGCTCTGGAATCGATCAAGTAGAAATAACTACACGGTTCACATCGATTGGACAATAGCGGATGTTATCGCGGCGATAGCACGGACGTCTGGGTTTGAAATTCAATCAGTCATCCAATCCGAAACACTGGCTAATACCGGGGCAGAGATAGGCTTACAAGGTAACGAAATGTCAGAGCCAATCATTACACTGACTGGTTAATACTTCGGCAGGGACAGGGATCGTGATAAAGGCCCCCTCTCACTTGACGTGCGGCACGCTTGCGGCATTGCTGCGTTCGGAAGATGCTCAACGAATTTCAGAGATAAAGAACGAATTTTCTTACTTGTTGTATATTTTGTCGTCTTTTATGTTATACTTTTACGTATTGCGCAATATCTGAATCATAAAAAATCGAAGAAAATAACAAAACAGTGACGCAGTGAACGAACGCAGCAATGCCGCAAGCGTGCCGCACGTCAAGTGAGAGGGGGCCTTAAGGTTTACAAGATAAAGAAATGTTGGAGTGAGTGAAGAGTTCAATCGCTGAGAAGGTCTACTGAGAATGGATTTTTCAAATAAAGTCTCTCAAAGTCTACGAAGGTAAGTAACAAATACATCACGAGGCTAAATGACTTGGGTCAGAGCTATATGTTTTGCTGACAATGTTTAAAGTTAGGACCATAACTCATTGTTTGTTACCTTATCATAGGAGATGATAAACCTACTACTACCCGACGGCATCAAGATCAGACTTCAAATCATAGGGATAAAAGGAGACCCAAGAGGGTAGACATGTAGTTTCGTTTGGCGTTACCCCATGCGAGGTACACGGGCAACAGGTGTCGCAGTTATTTCACTTGCTTATTGGGTTGGCTAGGAGCTTGAATCTTTATAAGGTGAGATCATTAATGTCGGTGTTTCGTGTCACCAAACAGACATGGGGTAAATTTACTTCAAAGGGCACATTTACGAGTGCTTTCAACGTATAGTTTGTGTCATCTCTGTGCAGGTAGCTTTTTGAACTTCATTATCAACGTCTTCATCTCTATTGAGATGCAGCACCTACAAAGTTCAGCATTGAAAGCAGTCCTTCTATATTGCTATGATTAGTGAGTTTCGTAGAAGTGACTTAAGTGCGATCTTTCTATACATTTCTAGGTTGATGACCCTCTCTAGGTTGATAACCCTTGCAAAATAAAGAGGACAATCCCTCGCAATGCATTATTAGGAGAACAAAATGCACCGTCTTGTCTTTATTACCAAAGGACTAGTGACGTGCCTGAGTACTGCTGAAGGATGACACGTAAAGACCGACGTCGTGAGCAGCATTGCAAACCTGCACACGTGCGGGATCAGCGACAAACTCACACTGCGGAAAGGGTTAGCGAAAAAAGGGAGATGAATATGATTCTGCACGAAGCCAATCAACAGGCTTTATAATAGAAGACCCTGCAACTACATGTATCAGAAAAAAAACCGTAGCGTCGGGCTTGGAACTTGAAACTTGAAACTTGAAACTGGTAGAACGTTCGGCTCGGAAGCTAGAGGTTCTGAGTTTGATCCCCGCCGTGCCCCCCGACGTTGTGCCCTTGGGAAAGGCACTTCACACGACCTTCACCCAGGTGTAAAAATGGGTACCTGGCTTCGGTCAGGGAGGTAAAAGACTACCTTTACCTTCTGTCTGTAACGTGTATGTGGTACTGTTAACATAAGTTACAAAAACTTGAGTGCAGTGCCACATTGTCCTCGTCTGTCCGAAAGCAAAATAGAAAAGCAAAGTATGGATATACTGTTTGCTATGACGTAAGTATTACATATATCGGTGACATCGTGTGGCGCAATTGGTTGGACGTTTCGAACAGAACTCAACTGGAGGTCCTGGGTTTGAACCCCTTTTATACATGGATGTTGTACCCCTGGGAAACACGACCTTCCTCAGTTCACTCAGGTGAAAATGAGTACCTACCTCAGTACCATCCCTAGGAGGGGAAGTTCGATGGGGGTCACATATTTGAGGAGAAACACACCTCGAGCACTTTAAAGAACTCACTATACTTATAGGAACAGTAGGGGTCCTTTCCTTTGTTAGTATTTCAAAACCTAGTCATATGGGCGCACCTGGGGCAAAAAAGTGTTGTGACAGCGCTGAGACGTAATTCGGCTTTATTTATTTTTCTTCAGAATGTATATTTGATTAATGTGCATAACAGCATGAGTGCAAACACAATCTTGTTTTGAAGAGTTTATTTGAAAGTCCATGCCCGAAGTCTGATTCCAAGTACGTCATAGAAATATGGGGGACATAGTATAGCGCGATCACCCTCTAGTGGAAATAATCATCACGAAATACTAACAGATACTAGTGTTGGCTATATCTAGACAAGTTGGGTTTTTTTTTGCAAGCAGAGGAAGACGAAAATCCCCACTTTTCTTACGGGTTTGACAATTCGAGTTTTAACCATCTAGTATAGAGACATGGTGATTCCGTGAATGCATGACCGGCATTCCAACAATGTGCCCCTAATCTTTAACGACCTACGACTCTATATTATATTCCTCTGTAGTAATCCAATAAAAGGAAACTAAAACGCACCCGATAAATCTGGAGATTATTCCTGTGCGAAAAACACAATTTTAACGACCATAAAAATGTAAACCTTCCTCACATCCCCTCAGTGTCCCGGTAAAATATGTATTTTATAGCCGTGAATAATCACTAAAATTGCTAACCTTAATATCTAAAATGTTCCCCAAATGTGCATGGTATCTGGCAACAATACATCATCTATATGTTCACACATTTACAAGCACCGTCGGGACCACTGGATTTAACGGTAAAATGGGAAACAAATCTCCTGAAAAACGAGCGGAAAATGAAACAGTTCAGATGCTGCAAAAAAGCAGTTACTCAAGCAACTGGATATGAATGTGGAAACGGTTAAAAGGCTTAGATAGCATCCTTTATCTTTCGTCAATGACACTGAAGATATCTGGAAGAAACTGAAAATACAAAATAGCTGAAGATAGTTTTGGATTGTCTAATTAGAAATATGGTAAGATAAAGTCAAGCTAAGGACAACTATGGATTCATCATATTTTGGGTGTTTCTTCGTATCCAAAGATCAATGGTAGACAGACAAGGTTGGTTAGGGAACCAGTCTGCCTGGCCTGCACGTGACTTTTTAAGGTGAAGGAGGGGTGTGCACTTCCTTCTCCACCCTCTCGTCTACTGGCGCACACGGCCCCAGCAGATGTAGTTTTATTATTTGGAGTTTCCGTCTCCTAGGAGGACTTCCGACCAAGGATGCAAGGGGTTCCTCCTACCCCTGACTCGTGTGTCATGGCGGGTACGTCATGTCCGAACATGCCCCTAAGGCCTACCACTGCTTCAAAGGCCTTCATCATATACAGTTGCTTGAGTAACTGCCTTTAAGCAAAGCTTATTACCTGGATGTCTAACATTCATTGACGTAGTTCAGATGCTGTTTGTGGCTTTTCAGTCCTTCACCTTCTCAGCAGAAAACTTTGGGGTTTCCACGAATGCCCCACACACGATGCGCTGGCATCAACACGACGGTTGTAATCCACTTAAGGTATGATAGATTCCCATTTATCGGGTTCACAGTACCCCGAAGAGTCGCCTGTCGACTTCCATCAGTTCTAACATGAGTAGATGTAAGAGAGCGTCCCACTGGGGTTAACGGTAACGAAGATGGGTGGGTGAGGAGAGCCGGCAACCGGAGCAGATCCCGTGACGTACATCACAGCAAAACTTAGGCCCCCTTTCCACTAGAGGGCGATGGCGCTGCGCTCTCACTGCGACCTAAATAGGATATGTGTAACCTTCACTTTCACACTGGATATATCATACAAAATGCAAAGGTGTGACCAAGAAGACAACACAGAAAGCGCACAAAGTGTAAAAAGATTCGTTTCTTTTCTATACAAATCGTTGAGCGATATGTCAAAATTTAGGTCACAGAGAGAGAGCGTGGCGAGAGCGCCGTCCTAGTGGAAAGGGGTTATAACGAAGATTGGTTGGTGATAGCAGCTGGCAACGGGACCAGATCCCATGACGTACGTCGCCGCCAATACTTACTACCTGCCGGTAATCTGATGGCCTGGTCGGTTGGAATATGTTGGGATTTCCGAATGGCTCTACTTGCATCTGTGACCGACATCCATAACTATGCGGTTTGCCGTTACATGTCCTGGAAGAGTGAATACCGTTTTGTAGATTTTAAGCATTGCAGACTAGTTTTCATTATGTATAAAGTAAATTCAATAGATTTCTGTCACTATTCTCCACTCCGTCGTTTCACCTTTTGTAATTTGTACGTAATTCGGCTAGCTTCAGGCCACCGAGTTCATTTTCTGAATAAAACCAATGACATTTTCCAATGACATTGATCACACAGTCTTCATGATTGAAGATGTACAGGTGACATGCGGTCATGAAGGCATCAGCATTTGGGAAATTCTCTTCATCTTCTCGATCAAATTCATCACACAGACCGCCTTACCTACTGATTATACTGTCTTCTTGGCACATATTCAGCTATTGCCGTATGGGAACTTTCATTTGCCGCCTTGACCGAAGTTATCAAAGAGGCCATCTGATGATCACACTACGTCATTGGCCAAGACATGTCTGCGTCTAGCAGATATGATTGCTCGGGGTGATCTTTTGCTCTGAGTTCTGGGGTTACGCATAAAACATACATGGTCTAAGGATTACTGGCTACGTGCAGAGTCAGGGAACCAGCGCAGTAAGATCTTATGGAAGATATGAATCTAGCGGAGACGGAGTTTTATTTGCATTAGTCGTATTGACCGAATTCGTCAAAAAAGGTCATTGGTCATCATTGCATGTACTTGAGTATTCAGGATATATGTTTAGCAGAGTGATCGAACACAAGCGATGCTTTTGAGCAAGATTGGTTTGTACAAGAAGCTTCTATCAAGAGGCTCTTGATAGAGCTTCATTGGTTTGTATGATCCTCATCTCTAAGATCTTCTGTGCTGCATAAACCATACATGGTGTGAGGATTACGTGATAAGTGTACAGGTAAGAAGGAAGGGGTGCAGAAGTAAGCTTTCTCGGATGATATGAATCTAGTGAAGACTCAAGTTGGTTTAACGTATAGGCCCAAAGGGCGCGTCTTCAACACATGACTGCTTATCAGTATCACGCTTGATACATAAACCATACATGATGGTGTGAGGATTATCGAATACGTGTACAGGTTAAGATGTATAAAGGAAGGAAGTAAGCTTTCTCAGATGATAAGAATCTAGGGAAGACTCAAGTTGGTTTAACGTGGGCCCAAAGGGCGCGTCTTCAACACATGACTGCTTATCAGTATCGCGCTTGATGCATAAACCATACATGGTGTGAGGATTACAGAATACGTGTACACGTTAAGAGGTATGTAGGAAAGAAGTACGTTTTCTCGGATGATATGAATCTAGTGAAGACTCAGGTTGGTTTAACGTAGGCCCAAAGGGCGCGTCTTCAACACATGACTGCGCATCAGTATCACGCTTGATGCATAAACCATACATGGAGGATTAAAGGATACATGCACAGTCAGGGAATAGCAGATAAGTTCGCTCTGGTGGAATTAGTACCAAGTGATTGTGAGGATCTTGTTTAGCAGTGTATAAAGACAGATGGGGCAGGTCTGATCAGATAAAGGCTTAAAGGTGGTACTTCTTTGTGGGTTAACATATGACACCGGGAGTGCTGTGAACATATGGATCCTTACTTTGTGAAATTTCTTTTGTGATACGATAAACATCGAACGTAGAAATGTAAATTAAGGATTTGTGCAAAGGTAGGAAACGATAGCCTTTGTTGATTAGTGTATGGGAAATTCTGGATATATCAAGTGAAGCATTAGTGATTCAGCTTCTTGTTGGTTAACACATGACCACTCATACATGACTGTACTGTTTTGCATCTGGTGCATTATTTGCAGCCAGTGTAGGTACCCCATTTTTTAGTAATGAGCCTGATTTACGTGCTTGTTTATCGTTAATATGTTGTTGCTCTGAATGTGTTTATTGTCTATATAGCTAGCAGTTGTTATCGGCTGTCGTACATTGTACATTGTGCTTCATTCATTCATGCTCATTGGGTGTTTCTGGAGGATGTATCTGTTTGATGTGATTCGCTCATTAATCGATGTTTAAGTTCACGGACAGGAAATTGCAGACGAGTAATAATTAAAGAGTGAATCATCAAAGTTTATTACGCTACCTTGATGATCAAAGATGTTTACATATTAGGGTGTGTATAGAATGAATAGATGGAATGGATTATTCTTCGTTCATGCATTCCCAGCCTAAGTGATAACTGATTACTGCTTGACGTGAGTCGTTGCTCAGTTGCAACGTAGATCAAAGTATAAAGTACATACAGGGAATTACAGATGAATGATCTTTCATTTTGCACGGCAGCAGGTTCAATTAAGGAAATCATTACACTTAAAGATCACACCACCTTGTTGGTTAGAGATGCATCCATAGGGTAATACATGTACATGTGTCTGTAATATGTTTTTGCCTCGTATGATTGCACTGTTAACATATAATCATTTTATAAACATGAAGCACAGAAAACGACCGACGAGTAAGCTCTTTCGGGATGAATACTAGAATGACATAAAGCTCTTGATGTGCACGGTGCCTGACAATGGATATTCTAGGTTCTGTAAAAAGTATTACACGGCATTCTCGGTCGATAACATTCCCAGGGTGCATAGCTGGGGTAAATTTCACAAGTACGCTATCGCAGATTTAGCAGTACTGCCAGTAGAATTTCTTGCTCAGTAGTACAACAAGTAAGATCAAGGAAAGAGTTGGCGATCTCAGTCTTATGCTAGTGTCACATTTCCAAACCGGGGCCCGGCCGGGCAATTTGCAGGAACGAAAAGTGGGATATAAAAGGAACAAACTTACGAAACGTTAAATTATTCATGAGCAAATTTTTTCTCTATTTTTCATATATTAAACTCTTATTTTTAGCTCCTGTAAACAGCCAGCCGGGCCCCGGTTTGGAAATGTCTACCGAGCATTACAGTGCCTTTAGGTCTGTAGTGAACATATGACTGCTCATCCCTGTATGACCTTTAGGAAACCTGACACATGCATCACATATTGAGTAAGGCTTAAGGGATGAGTGCACAGCTATAGGTTACTACACATGAATTAGTGCTGGAGGATTATGAAGCAGAAGATGATCCAGGAGCGACACGAGTAATCAGGTGAAGACATCCGCACGCATAACGGTGGTATCTCTCTGCACTTCGGGCACCGGTGTGGCACTGCGGGGTTCGTAGATGACTCAACGAATGTCAGAGATAAAGAACGAATTTTCTTCCATTGTTTTGTATTTTGTTGTCTGCTAAGTCATACTTTTACGTATTACGCAATATCTAAATCATAAAAAAAAATCGCGAAAATAACGAAACAGTGCCGCAGTGAACGAACCCCGCAGTGTAGCAAGCGTGGCCCAAGTGCAGTGAGATACCACCTTATCGCCCGTTCCGCATGTCATTGTGGGCGCATTTAACTGCCGGTGACGACTCTAATTAGTCATAGTTGATTACCCTCCCTGATGTTCCCTACCGCAGGGCCCTGTGATCAGATTTTCATCGGTTTTTATTTATAGCCTGCTGCAGGGTTTCCGGCATGATTACAATCTGTGGCTGCGGTGTAAAATCAGGTCACAGATACTGAAATATGACTGAACCTCAAGGTGGTATCTCACTGCACTTGGGGCACCGGTGCGGCACTGCGGGGTTCGAAAGATTACTCAACTACTTCCAGAGATAAAGAACGAATTTTCTAAGTCATACTTTTACGTAATACTCAATATCAAAATCGGTGAAAATAACACAACAGCGCCCCAGTGAACGAACCCCGCAGTGTCGCACCGGTGGCCCAAGTGCAGTGAGATACCACCTTTAAAGATGCGATATTGTATAATAGATTTATGGGATGTTTGTCACAGTTTTGTGGTTTTGATAATAAGTCTGGGGCAAAGGGTTGAGTTGGCGTCATTAACAATGGAGGTAGGCGGGCTAACATGACGCATGGAATATTGAAGCTCCATGCAGTCCACACAACCATTACAGACATGCGCAGAATTAGCATTTTGATGCCATGCTTGCAAAAGATGGCTTGCAAAAGTAAGTGTAAGAAGCCTTTTTGTTGGGAAATGTTGGCATTTTGGAGCTGGAAATTATGGGCAGGTTTTCTGGCTATTTTATTTTGTGAGAAAAATAAGCTTTCTACCATGTTTGGAGTGTTTTAGACAGTCTAGAGTATGTATAGTTTGGGTGTTATCAGGGAGGTCAAAGGTCACCAGAGTTTCTTATTCTGTTTGTGGGGGCGCATTGCGCCGAACCGAATGTTTTCAAAATCGCCATATGCACTCTTTAGAAGTCAGACTTGCCTGCCAATGTGAGATTTTCACCAACTAAACCTTAGGTAGGTGACTTTTGACAGCCTTTTCCCTACATCTTATACATGCAACAGGTGCCTGCCAGCCATTGGAGGTCTGTACCCTGTAAAGCATTTTCATATGGGTTTGAAGTTCAAGGTAGACAAGTGTCGGTCACTTCGAGTGATGCGAGGCAGGGTCGTTACAAATTTCAAAGACTTCCCGGAGACCGTTCTCCCAGGAACAGTCCCCTGGGAGTTGTTAACTCATGTGTCACGAGGGCTATGGTGGAGGTCTAAGACTATGGTTTGTCTCAATATTGCTTTGCAAAAAGTGGCACTTAGAAGGAAGAAATGGTATAATCTGCTACCCCAGACAGAAAGAGGCTACTGTTCCTCAATTTAGGCACCTAAATTTGTATATAAAAGCTGCTAGGCTACACTTTCAAGCATTTAATAACAGTGCATACTGTGCACAGAATGGGGGGGGGGGGGTGTAGAGGAGCCATTGTGGCTTATATTTCACACTGAAATTGGTAATG
>NC_049985.1:18667674-18677205 GCF_000003815.2 Branchiostoma floridae | reverse complement strand
CTCTTAAAGTGGTATCTCACTTCACTTGGGGCACTGTTGCGGCACTGTGGGGTTCAAAAATAAACGAATTTCAGAGATAAAGAACGAATTTTCTTACGTTTTGTGTATTTTGTTGCCTTCTGAGTCATGCATTTGCGTATTAAGCTATATCTAATTTTATTTAAAAACAACAGTGCTGCAGTGAACGAACCCCGCAGTGCCGCACCGGTACCCCAAGTGCAGTGAGATACCACCTTAAAAGGCGCCTGAAACGTTGCCTCCCAGTCCGTTTTTTACCGGTACTTCCGTTGCCATTTATCCGATGATCACACACCAATTGTCCTTTCGTTGTGAGCCTTTCAGTGCAATATAACAGTTCTTTCTAATTATATAACTCACATTGCTTTGCTGTTTACGAGGAGTGATCAACAAGTCCTCGGCCTCACCCAGAATTAATAAGAACAACTCAGATTTCGAAGCATAACTTCATAGTATGATGTCTTTTATCAATATCCTCTAAATTTCAAATTATTGCAGTCATTCCTTTCCAGGCATTCGTTTTTGCTAATTAGAAGGTAAGTGGCGAGAAAAAACAAGCTTAGGGTGAATTGTGATCAGACATGCATGTGTGGGTCGAGTTCCCCATGCCGTAAATTCTTTGAGATTAACAAAAAAAACATTGTCAAAATGTTTGACTGTCTGGGTGGTTTGTTCGTGCCTTTATTTCAACTCGATAAATACTCCATCGGCCTTCAAGATAACGATTCTCCTCCTATTTCAAGCAGAAAGAAGTGGGTGTCTGACTTCTAGCAGCGCAAGTTGACCCGCACAACTCAGGTCGCAGCTCAATTGTCCACGTTTTTTGTCCTTCTCCCTTACCTAACGTTACTGGATATCGCCTGCAAAGTTATGATGACACTTATTTGAATTGTGATACACATTCATATAAGACTTTATAGTTGACATCTATTCTTAGAAATCTGAGCAGTGCTTATTATTTCTGGGTGTGGCCGAGGACTCATTGATCACCCCTCGTATTTACCGATCTCCAAGTCCTTTAACAGCAAGAGATTCTTTCCACAGAAAGACAAACTACGGAACTCTCTCGATGACAATTTGTTTCCTCTTGTGTACAATCTTTTAATCTTCAAAGCCAAGGTGCGGCCATACTCTATTCGATAGGCGCGTGCTCGAAGTGTGACTCTCCTCAAACACAGGGCCTCTATTTCTGTATCTGTATCTGTATCTATATAGCCGGTATAACCGCCGTTCGGCGTAACACACCAGCTTCTGTATCTGTATCTATATAGCCGGTATAACCGCCGTTCGGCGTAACACACCAGCTTCGCAGGCACACGGTGCCGCAGCAGCTGGTTATATTACACCGAACAACCCGTCACAGATTTAACGTCCGATCCAGTGGACGTCCCCAACCAAAGTCATTTCCACCAGAGTGAAGTGAGGAAAGTTGTGTTAAGTGCACTAGTATCAGAAAACCACAGATAATAACTAATGCCATAGAATGCCAAAATAAATCTAAAGTCAAAGAATAAGATGTGAAAGGACAGAAAGAAAAAAAAAATCTATTGTTGGTAGGGGGAGGTACCTTTACAGAAAATTCAGATCCAGAGGATCATTTCCAGGTCCGGACCTGAACCCAGACACTTGAGAACTGGCAATACTCAAAACAATGGTAATTGGTAAATTTTTCTACAAAGGAATCTGTTTGGTGGATTATTGGACTCCCACTGGCATCATAAAATCCCATCTCCATGTAATAAAGGCTAACGGTCTCTGTACCTTTGACTGTAGAAACTTGGTACAATTAACTAGAAAATCTACTTGACTTCACTCTTGTTGTCTTTTTGGCCCCAGTAAGACCCCAAATGCTTACCAACATAGTGTGTCCATTTTGCAATTGGTGAAACCTGTTCCTCCGATTTTTTTTCTGGTCTGCTTTTTTCGGATTGGTCCAAGAACTTGAAGAAAAAAAAATGTTTTTTACCCGTATGATGTACTGGTCCCTACACCTAACTGTTGGTATACCATACTATGTGTGTCCTATTCTAAATATCCTGGCCACTTTGATTTCATACTGATGGCACCTTTTTTTTTGGCCAAACTTTTTTTTTTATTCGCTCGCTCACATCAGTTTTGGAGTTCCCAGAGGATGTCATCCATATAATCAAATCAACGTGGCCTTATATACTTGACTTTATTGTCAAAATAAATTATACTTATTACTTGCAGTTGTACAGCGACAATATTATGTTTAAAAAACAGAGAACATATGTTTATAAAACAGAGACCATATGCGTTTAGTTCTATATTGTTCAATTGAATTTTATCAATAGAATACTCGATGGGTTTTATTTTCAGAACTGGAAATTAGAATAAAATTGACGACTAGTTCGATGGTCAATTATATCGAGGCTTCATCATTTTACATATTTGACGACACTTTCTCTTCTTTTGTTATATCTTAAGCATTTCGCAATGTTTTGAATGTATGCAGATAAGGTTGATTTTCAAAAGCTATCATGCAAACACGTTATGCTAGTATGGTCAGCCGGAAACAATGTGTCTGGGTGTATATCTAAAATCTTTGTTTTATGCTAAAACATACAAACATTTTGTCACGCTGACAAACAAAAAAAGCACAGACTCGAATTAAACTGCAGCCATTTAAGCTTTATTAGAGTACGCAAAGAAACAAAGAACCATATCTTCAGAATCCTTAACATCGCCAGTCTCAATGACAGACAGCAGATATAGCAGTGTTGGTAACTGCTTGAGTTTTGAAAGACCTGGTAGTAACAATGATTCTCGTTGTTTATCTTCTGGTGATAGGGATAGATTACATGTAATTCAACAGCAATGCACTGCTTTTAGTTGTTTCCTTAACATGATCGTTACCGTTACCACAGTGTGTTTTTTCAACTCAGGTCATTACTAATCCTATAAGGGATAATGAGATAATGACAGATACGCTGTTTTGCTTAGTTGTTAGCAAACATTTTTCTTAAGTTCTTTACATGTCAGAAGTTCTTTAACATCGACATCAACCATCTCATCATAACATGATTTTACAAATCTACTGACGTCATTGATATACAAATGAAAGTCATACCTGTGACAAAGGAAAGTAATGCAGTTTTTCTTTAAAATATGAACTGCTTACAGACGAGTTTCAAGTGGTGTTCCATGCAAGTGTTCACTCTGAGACCAGAGTATATGCTTTCCCTTTGCTCTTTAGATGGAACAGTTTTTCAATTCCTTCTTTTGTGTTAGACTTTCAACTGTATAGACTGGGGTCTAACTTTAGCTTTCCGTTTCCTATGGTAATATATGCTTGCAAAAATGGTACTCAATGATATAGATAAACAACCTCTATGCGTAGATAGTGCCACATGTATTTAGACTGTAGTAATGGACTAACAGCCTGTTTTCTATGATAGATGTGGCATCGGTTTCAACATGAGGTGGTTGTATCAAAATCATTGGCAATGAAAAGCAATTCATATTGGCACAGCGTCTACTTCTATGACAGAATCACAATTTCTTAAGACTTAATAATGCCTTCAAAACATTTAAGAAAACTCACAATCTGAATGTTGATCACTTATCACCAAGTAAACTTGGTAAGATATCTGTCATCAAAAGGACATTGTGTGCCTTTATCTAAAAAAATGGTAATGAAAGTAATAACATAAGCAAAATCACATGGCACAGCGTCTACTTCTATGACAAAGTCACAATTCCTTAAGACTTGCTGTCTTTCATAATTCAATGAAATCTCAATCTGAATGTTTCTCACATTTCACCAAGTACTATTGGTATGACTAATGTCATCAGAAGGACATTGTGTGCCTTTATCCAAATAAATTGCAAAATAAAGCATTAAAATATGCAATATCTATTGGCACAGCGTCTACTTCTATGATAAAGTCACCCTTTCTTTAGACTTGTTGTCTGACAGTATTTCGTAAGAACTCACAATCTGAATGTTTTTCAATTTTCACCAAGTAATATTGGTGTGACTAATGTCATCAGAAGGACACTTTGTGCCTTTATCTAAATAAATGGAATAAAATTATGCAGACTCTATTGGCACAGCATCTACTTCTATGACAAAGTCACCATTCCCTAAGACTTATCGTGTTACATTGTATAAAAACTCACATGCTGAATGTTTTTCATTTTTCACCAAGTAATATTGGTATGACTGATACCATCAGAAGGACATTGTGTGCCTGTATCTAAATAAACGGTAATAAAAAGAATAATTCTATGTAGAATCTATTACCACAGCTTCAAATTTCATTTGAGACTTGCATGATGTTGCATTCCTAAGATTCAGGACAACCCACAATCTGATAGTTGATCACTTTTCACCAAGTAAACTTGGTACTATATCTGCCATCAAATGAATATTGCATGCTTGTATCCAAATTAATAAAAAATAAGAAGAAATAATCTATTGGCACATCGCCAACCTCTATGACAAGATCCACATTCCAAGACTTACTATCTTCCTAAAATTGAGGAATACTCACACACTGGATATTGCCAACTTGTTATCTGTCTCTAGAGAGACATTGTGTGCCTTAATGGCAAAAATAGACCGAAGATTACTGAAGTCAGGGGTACATATGAGTAAATGATTTTCAAATGCAATGAGAGAATAAAGACACGGAAAGTGATTCACGATAAAGAGATCTAAAGGATATTGTATGCATTGTAATAGCATGATTTCAGTCAGATCAGCTGTTTGTAATCTTATATACCAAAGCTGGGGAGTTACCTACACACACTGTCAAGGATCTCTAATGGGCATTATAACATGTATTAGAACATTTATTAAAGAAAAAAACTCATCGATGTTGATGCGATGCTTGTTGGCTATTGTTAACAAAATTATACCAAAATAAGGAAACTCTCAGAAAGGTTGGCGAGTGGCCTTTTTTGAGACGGAGAAACTTTATTTGTGTAAGCATAACATGACTCTATACCAACAGAGAGAGAGGGAGAGAGAGAGAGGGAGAGAGGGAGAGAGAGAGAGAGAGAGAGAGAGAGAGGGAAAGTGAGAGACAGAGAGAGACAGAGAGAAAGTCAGAGACAAAGACACAAAGAGGAAGAAAAGAGTTTATGAGTTAACTGCACCAATTACAGACCCAAAGAAAAGTAGTTGACACATCCAGAACAGTCACAGTGATCCGCAGTGTTGCCACACCAGTTGTATTTGGAACAGCACGGGTATATGCCGTCAGGGTCACATTTAGCAGGTTGCCCGTTCGGTGCCGGGTAGCCCGCACCGCACCGGAAATCATCTCGCCACGCTTCAAGAAAAACAAAAAAAGACGTAACTGATTAAAGAACAAACGTTTTCAAAGATAAGCAAATATTCCACGTTCCTATTACAGCGTATAAAGTACTTAAGAATGCAGGCGCGGTTGGGGGTATTTCCCACAGGAACATATGAGACTTCCGTGTGGTAACCAGGAACAGCTGTGAAGTAGCTGGGTACTGCATGAATGGGCCAATATGCTGGTTGTGCAATCAATCCCAGAGTTCTTTGCTGGCATAAGTTATGTTAATGAACCAAGATGGCCGACTGTCGTCTGCAAATATTTTTTTTCATGAGGGTCTGCATGCTCTTTTGCGTAAGGCGTAGGCAGCCTATTTTCATTTCCCGTAACTCGTAGGGAAAACCATATTATCTACGTAATTTGTAGGGAGGCGGCGAAATTTAGCGTAATTGCCTTCCTTGATTTAGCGTAATACAAAGGGGGTTCTTCTGAATTCAGCGTAAATCGTTGTCGGGACCCCCATGCAGACTTTCATCTTTTTTTCGTGTTTTGGGGCATAAATTCTTGGTTTATTCGCTAAAATGTCAAAGTTAACTTGGTTACAAGCGCATAAGTAGCCTTTCCCCACCGATTCTGAAGCAAAACATACAATTTTGGACAAGAATGGTGAAGAAATGCTGCTGAACATCAGGAAAGAAGATATGCACGTGAACTTTACCAATTTCATGAAAAATCACCACCATGCTACAAAAAACGACTTAGGACAGGCTGTTAAGCTGCAGCTTCGACCTTGGTTACTTTTGTGGAGGTCATTAAGTACCTTGATGTGGCAAATAATTAGTGACAGATGGAGCTGATCATTATTCTATTGAACAGCCTGTTCAGCACCCAGGACAATACCTAGCCATAAACTTACTTGCAGTGATACCTGGGTAATTTTTTTTTGCTGCATGTGTGGTTCTGATGTTATCAGGATGTCATAGGAATGTTGTAGTGTTGATACTAAGATTAATTATAAAATTCAGGTATTATAATACAAAAGTTAATGAAAATAACTTGTTTTATTGATTTATTACCCTTGCATGTCATTTTTTATGACTTTGGGTAAAACTTAAAAGACATTTTTTTAAAGTAGAGACTCTCAGCTTTCTATTGATGTATAACACTATAGGGCAAATAGCCCAGAACAGGGAGGGTATATGGGTAAAAAATTGCCAGCAGGACAAGGGTTAACTTCATTTTGGTGTTCCCGTCCGTTAATACGATATTGCAATTAACCCAGATATTTTCACTTTGCAAGATATTTACATCTCTCAAGCATTTACGTTATATGGCGATGTATTTTGAATAGACTTTAGTTCTAGAGATAGAAATTATTTTAAAGCCACCTTCTCTGGTACAGTATGTAGCAGTGATTACAAACCTTTTTCCCTGTAGTCGACACAGCCAGAACAGTCACAGTGATCTGTAGTCTTGCCACACCACTTGCCCGGGGAGCAACATGGGTATTTGCCGTCAGGGTCACATTTAGCAGGTTGTCCGTTAGGTGCCGGGTAGCCCGCACCGCACCGCAAATCATCACGCCACGCTTTAAAATAGACAAATAGCAAAAATATCAAAATATATTTTAGTCTTCTATGCAGTATATTATACATCCTTAATGCTCATTGACAAAGTATTGATTATGTTAGCTGTAGGTTGGCATTGGTCCTGTGCACCACAATGGTAACTTCGCAGGCAGTAAAAGTAGGTGACTATGTTGTCACACTTAAATGCCAATCTAGTAAAGCCTTGAAAATCCATTATGAATACCTCAGTTTGTGTGTGTGTGTTTCTTTGTGTGTGTGTGTGTGTGTTTGAGCCTGTGTTTGTCAACAAGATGATTCAAGAACGGTTCAATGGGTTGGTTTCATCCTTTGTGTTTTGGTGGGTTGTGACAACGCTCGAAATGATAAGGTTCTTAGCCACCTAGCGGCTTTTATTGGTACTGCAGTGTTACTTCTGGCTTTGCTATCTCGTGTTCTGAACACGCTATGGGAATGGTTTTGAATCTCTTGTGATCGGGAAAAAGTGAAGTAAGTTGCGGGCCCCCTGTATCTAGCGGATAGGGTTACAATTGCAGGAGCCTTTGGTATAATATGGTCTTGAAATATGGGTGTCAGATAACTTTCGAAATTAGAACAAGGTGGGTCAGTTTTGAGCACAGGGGCATTTTTGTCAAGACATTCCAAAGATTTCGATCATTTTAGGTATGCAGGTAGCTTAAGTAAATATATTGATAATGATGTACATGCTATGCAAATGGGGAGTGAGGAATTTGTATAATTCCATTGTTTTCCATAACTGGACTTCAATAAATGTAACACAGGTAATTCATGATAGCCGGAACATAAACAGTCATCAAATATACAAATGAAGAACTGATTTGCATAATCTATGCAAATATGGCAAATATGGCAAGCACAAAATGAAGGGAATTTTATACTGGTGATATGTGTAAGTCAATGATGAACATCATTTTGCATAAATTAGCTGAATGTGTAAGACGTTTGGATTAAATCTACAAAGGCTCTAAATATTTAATGGAGGTATGAGGTCTCTACTCTAGTATTATACGAGGAGCCATTACTATTGAAGGATAGTGGAGCTGTCTAGCGCCTGCAGCTGATAGCATGGGGTTAATAAGGTGTGACTGATTGCTCAGACCTAGCAGTGATCGTGGTCAAAGCAGCCTGACTGGCAGATAGTAGTTAAAGGTTTATACAGTAAAAGAATATCTGGAGTAGCAGAATTCCTGGTGTTTTTCTAAGGAAGGAATAGAGTAAGGATGTACCTTTCCCCCGGAAGTCGACACATCCAGCACAGCCACAGTGGTTTGCAGTGTTGCCGCACCAGTTGTTTGGGGAGCAGCATGGGAATTTGCTATCAGGGTGGCATTTTGCAGGTTTTCCGTTGTCTGCAGGGTAGGCTGGCCCACAACGCCAATCCGCGCGCCAGTTCTTCGGTTCTATCATAAAGAATACATGTAAAACATTAAAGAATTTTAAAAAAAATCCTAATCTTTCCTGAGACTAATTTTCAGGAGAACGTTCTGCTCCAAACGCAGAATAACATATTTAAAAGAATGCATTCTGTCAGGTTTCAACATGACACTTACTGGTATATTTTAGTAGGGATGTCCCCACAGTACTAAGCTCGCTTTTCATCTCCCTTGTCTTGGCTGGAATCTCACTTGCACGGTCTTTAATGCGCAGAGCTGTGATCCATACAGCATATCCACCTCCAATGAGCCCATAGACCTGAGCAGCTTTCTGTTGCATCTGGTTGGTAAAAATTAACATTAAAGTTTCAGTCACGGACGAAATCACAATGATGGCATACATTTACATAACGCGCTTAGCTAGGACATGCTCAGGCGCAACTGTCTAGTAACATTTTGCTAATATGGCCCAGAATTAGCTGCTTTTATTCTTACATTGTTCTTCAAAGGACTGCTATGGATTAAACACTTATCGGTGTATTTCTCAACCAAACATTAGCTAACGTTTCCATAGATTAACTGTATGTCTATGATACGAATTGCGCACGAGAACAAGTCCATACCTTCTCCGTATACTTTTCCAGATTGTCCCTGTCGATGAGTCGCAGATGACATATTTCCATCAGAGATTTTCCCCCGAAGACTCCGGAGTGAGGTTTCACCATATCCAATAGATTGTACAATACCTACAAAAGTCAAGACAAATAGAAACATGAACCAAAACAACTTGGTATATGTTTCTTCAAAAGATTTTATCTTGCTTTGAAGACAACATATTCGCGAACTGCTAAAGTAGACAACAGAGGTACGCAAACAACAAATGAACTTGGAATAAACAATTTACACAACCAACTTCTTCTGAATGATTACATGTCATGTCGAACTCAACAGATATACCTTTCTATATAGTAGTATTTTTCAATGTTCACATACCTGATCTACTCCATCCGAACGGTAACTGAGCACACTGTCTGCCCAAGCTTGAATGTTGTGGCCGGGTAGCTCGTACTGTCCATTTCTGATTTCCATTTCAGCATGTGTGTCCAGCATGTTCCTCAGTCGCTTTTCATCTCTGCCGTACAGGATGACCTGTTGAAGGTACTCCTGTCCCAGCTGCAGATCGCTGACGCTTCGTGTCAACTCGCCCACCTTCCTGTCCAGCTGCCGAATCTGATATTGATCTCCTTAAGCTGTGCCGTGTTG
>NC_049985.1:18666033-18667574 GCF_000003815.2 Branchiostoma floridae | reverse complement strand
CTGGAAATCCAGTGCTGACGCCATCCTCAGCACTGGGTTCCAGTGCTGAAAAAGGAGGGCGAGGTTTTCGTAGTTTTGCAAAACCTAACTTCAAGAAAAATGACAAAATAGAAAGCCCGATAAAGAAAAACAAAAACGTTAGAAAACAGCTAGAACCTAACCTCTGCTTTGAGAGTAACCCCTGACTTCACTTTGGTCTACAGACAACGGTTTCTCTTGTTGTTTTGATTACTATTAAATTGAAACATTACTTGTCTCAGCAAGGAGTCTAACAAAACCCATTGGTTTCAGAAGTTTTGAGCTTGATTTAGTAACAAACATACAGTGCGTATGGAAAAATGGCACACGTTTTGGACAGTCACTCACGTGAGTACACAACGATCCAATGCACATGTTCTTTGTGTTGTCTGGACCCTGAAAAACAACCAGCCTATGACCGTGATTTCAAAGTGTTTTCAAGGAGACAATAGAAGACTAAACTTACCTTGACAAACTCGGCGTAAACTAATTTGTTCTCCCGAAGAATGAAAGGCGATTCCTGTGCAACAGCGTACGTTTTGTGATGGAATTCGACCTTTACAAAACAGCGTGGTCCGTGTACCGATAGTACAGCGTAAGAGGTAATTATCACGTAGCCGTTGTTGGCGCATAGAATAACAAAAGAACTTTTGGAAGAAAACACATTGGGTTAGGGGTTGGGGTCTGTCGTAACATCAGCAAAACGATGTTTGAATACAGTCATTTTCATAGTTTTATGAACGTTACTGATAATTCGTCTAACTTTTTTTCTTTCTTGGCCAATACAATCGTGCAGATCAGTTAAAGACTGGGAGATTGGTCGTACTGAATAGCGCATAGTTATTCTCGTGAAAATGGTTTCGGCCAACATAATCAGCATATCCCACTCTTGGTTTTCTTTTGTTGTTTGTTTAGTAGTCTAGAAGTGAAGCATCTGTGCGCCTTGTCAGGGGCCTATCAAAACCTCCTTGCTCGAACATTGAACTCCTATTTGTGGAATGCAAACATGGTTCAAACAGACCACGCGCAAATCATTGTCGGTTATATGAATAGTAACGTTACTACTAATAAGTATAAACTATTTCCAACTCATTTGTGAAGTCCTACTCTCAAAGCAGCGGTTGTTTTGGTGGCGTTTTTTAGGCATTTATATCGGGCCGTTTCTATTTCGTAATCTCCAAGCAGATTCCTCCGTGGCGTTAGACAGTAACATAAGCTGGGGACGGTGTTTAGCCTACTCTCCAAGCAGAGGTTAGGCTCCGGCTGGTTTTTTTTAGTCGTTTTCATCTGGCTCTTTGTTTTTTATTTTATCTTGCTATGTCAAAACCTAACTGGTTGGCGTACTTCAAGAAAAATGACAAAATAGAAAGCCCGATAAAACGACTAAAAAACGTTAAAAAACTAGTCTCTACCAGACTCCGGATCGCTGGAAAAATCGTAGAAATGGAACAAATCAGAGCAAGGAGCTTTTATCTCCTTGATCAGAGGAGTAAGCCGGCCAGAGGAATATAACCGGCCATGAA
>NC_049985.1:18657690-18665933 GCF_000003815.2 Branchiostoma floridae | reverse complement strand
ACTAAGACCACTCCGCGACGGCTTTTGTCCGAACAAGAACATTTCATTCTACCAATTAGTGATGTTTTGATGCCTGGAATGGATATACGGAAAGACGTTTAGTGATTGTGTTCAACCATCTCCTTGCTACTTAATCATTTATCACAAACTACGCTGTTCGTAAGAAGATGCATGACTTTGAAAGTTAATCTGCGTGTGTCTCCAACCATGTTGGACAGTTCTGTATGCAGGGGACACGGGCAGGCGCGTCTTTGGGACATACATTTGTTCTATTATCACAAACCTGTCATGTCTCGCCAATTAGGATACAGCAATAAGCAGCAGTTGAGCTCAAACATTCGTACACACGGCCAAACGTGCGTTTCTTTTCAGAAAGCAGCGCTAGTGGAAAACTATCTTACCTGGATGCTAGATACAGGCGGTACGGTTCGCTAGATGTTGGACAATGTTTTTGGCAAGCTCAACCTGAAGTCACCGACAGTCAATTTTACCAGCTAGTGCCGGAAGAAACTGGAAGTGGAAGACCACGACAAACTGAAGACCTTTTCCACAGTTTGGTACGTGTTATTTTCCCCAGTATTCTAAAATAAACTGAGCAACAGATTCCACAATACCAGTATTAGGTAGATCGATCAATGGGACTTTACTACGCTACGATTAGTGCAAAATGATGTCAACCACAACAAAGAATAGTGACATTCACAGCAAACGCACGCATCGGTCGCATGCAGAAACGTGGCATAAATGTGGATGGCAGAAATAAAAGGCAACACAACAATCATAAACAGTTATTCTTCAATTTTAGCGGAATTGTGAGTTGTCTTTGAATCTATAGTTACAGTTTTTGTCAATATTTGGAGACATTTTTAGGTGTGATTGTAAATGTGATGTAGAAAGATCAATATTGTAGGCGTCTGTGTTTACCTATGATTATAGCACGGCAACACTGCTGCAATAATTTGGCCAACTTTAACCTTTGGTCAATATAAACAGGACATGTTGTTTTCTACCATAGAAATTATATTCTACCTGCAGTGGGTGATTGGCTTCAAACCTCTACTTGCTACTTATACATTTATCAACGTGCAACACCAAAATTGTTCCTAGGAAGATGCACGACTTTGAAAGTTGGTCTGCGCGTGTAAAGCCCCCTTTACAAATCAAGAATTTAGCTTGGTAGACTTGTCGGCGAGCTCCAAATGGACATTTTCGGTCGGAGTATGGCCGGCGTTTTCGCGATTATGCGGACCTTGAGCGATTTTTAGCAGCTTGGCAGGCGTCTGCGGGGTACTTGCAGCTGCGCTTAATTTCAGCGAGGCCTCAGCGGCGAGTGTTGATCTCGGAGAGTTCGTGAATGGGTTGGCTGTAGCTCGACCGGAGCTTGCCCGAGCCATGGCCAAGACTTGGACAATCCTCGGGCGGAAATCCGACGGTTTTAGACTCTCTTTTGTTCGGTCGGAGTTTGCCCGAACTCTACTGCCTCGCGCCAGACTAGTTTGGGCTTCCTACAATAACCGGGCGATGTTCCGTCCGACTTTTGACATTTTGTGGAGACATTTTCGGGTATTATTGTGAATATAATATTTTTTAAATGTTTTCAACTAAAGTTGGTCGATCTGCGCTTGTGTGCACCCTCTTTCCGGTCCGTGTTCGGGGCGGTGCAGTACGCAGAGGACACGCAGGGTGTACGTACGGGATACGCAGGGTCTGCAAGTTTTGTCTACTTTCACAGACCTTCCATGCCTTTCAAAAGGATACAGCAATATACAGCAAAAGAAATAAGTAAACATAGATGTACATGGCCAAACGTGTCTAGAAAGCAACACCGATTGGGAAGGCGAGACTTTTCAACGCTGTTATTGGTGCGAAATGATGTCACCCACAACAAAGAGTTATGACAGTAACACCAAACGCACGCATCGGCCCCATGCACAGACGTGGCAGAAATGTACCTGACATAAGTGAAAAGGCGGCACAACAATCATAGATAATCTTTCAGCTTTTATTAGTCTTTCTTTAGAGGATTACTAGTTTTGGTTGAATTGATCGTGACAGTTTTTGTCAACATATGGATGCATTTTCGAGTAGAATTGTGAATGTGAACTTTTTGTTTATCTTAAAACAAAGTTAATGAAACTATACTTATCAATTCATAACGGAGTTTTCAAGATGAATAAAGGGCGTTAATAGCAGTCTACAGGCACCTGTATTTAGCATTGAGGAAACAAAGCAGAAAAAAAGTGCTGCAATATTTTGGCCAACTTCGACCTTTTGTCAATGTAAACAGGACATCGTTTTTAGTTTGTTTCTACCAAGGACATTTTTCAACTACCTAGTAGCCATACTCTAAATTTATACATGTACTGAACATACAGAGATAATTTTAATGATTGGGTTCAAACCTCTCCTTGCTACTTAATCATTAATCCCAAGCAAAGTTGTCCGTAAGAAGATATATGACTCTGAAAGTCGGTCTGTTAGTGCCTTCACCCTCTTCCCGGCCAGGGATTTTGGACAGTTCTGTGTGCAGGGGGTGTCTTTTGGGCAAACATGTGTTCTACCATCATAAATCTGTGTAGCGAAGGATGCAGAAATAAGCAGCAGCTGAGCTCAACAAACATTGATGTACACAGTCAGAGATTACTTCTAGAAAGCAGCGCTAGTGGGCATCTACATGTATCTTACCTGGGTGCTAAATACTGTCGGTTCCGTTCGCTAGATGTCGGACAATCTTGCGGACAATCTCGACCTGAAGTCAACGACAGTCATTCTTACCACTGACGGTAGAAACTGGATTTGGAGGACCTGGACAAGTTGAAAACCTGGTCTACAGTCTATTACGTGTTATTTGTCCCATTAGTCTAATATATTATGGCCAACAGAGTGCACGATATCGATGTCCCTGTCATGTGGATCGGTCGATGGTACTTTTCAACGCTATAGTTGGTGCAAAATGATGTCACCCACAACAAAGAATATTGACATCCCCAGCAAACGCACGCACCGGTCTCAAGCAGGAAAAAAAGTGGCAGAAATGTACGTGACAGATTTAAAAGGCAGCACAACAATCATAAACAATCTTTCAGATTTTCCTTGTCCTTTTGGAATTGTAAGTTCTTTTTTTATTTCATAGTTACAGTTCTTGTCAACATCTGGAGACATTTTTTGTATAATTGTAAATGCAATGTAGACACAGGCCTCTGTGCTTACAAAAAAACTGCATGATCAATTATGGCACCATAAAACTGCTGCAGTATTTTGGCAAACTTCAACCTTTGGTCAATGTAAACAGGACATGTTTTTAGTACCAAGGACACTTTATTCTACTAATAGCCATGCTTCGACAGATGTAATGAATAAAAATTAATTCTCTTACTGATTAGGTTAAAAATTCTAGTTGCTACTTAATCATTTGTCACAAACGAAGCTGTTCGTAAGAAGATACATAAGTTTGAAAGTTGGTCGGCGCGTGCCTGCAGCGTCGTCTCAGTCAGGGTTATTTTACGGTCCTGTGCACACGGTGTGCGGGCGCGTCTTTGCGACAAACGTGGTAGAAATAAAAGTGTAATACAACGGCACAAACGATCATTATTTTTACCTTCAGAAAAGGGAAAGTTGGTCTTCACGCGTGTGTACCCAGGTTCGGGGTTTTGGACGGAAATTCTGTACGCAGGTTGCGCGGGCGAGCGCGCCTTCGGTGCAAACATGGGGTCCACCATGGTCACAAACCTGTCATGTCTCGGAAAGAATACAGCACTAAGCAGCAACAGAGCATTCTCCTACACGGCGAAACGTTTCTTTGCAGAAAGTAACGCCAGTGGAAAACTATCTTACCTGATTGGTAAATACAGCCTGACAATCTTTTGGACAATCTCGACTTGAAGTCACCGACAATAACTTGTACCAGTGCCGGGAGAAACTGGATGTGGAGGACCAGGACAAGTTGAAGACCCGGTCTACAGTTCGGTACGTGTTGTTTGTCCCAATATTCTATAACATACTGCGCAACAGAGTCCACGATGCCAGTTTCATAAAGATTGATCAAGGGGACATTTCAACGCTGTGATTGGTGCAAAATGATGTCACCCACAACAAAGAATGTTGACATCCACAGCAAACACACGCACCCAGCCGCATGCAGAAACGTGGCAGAAATGTACCCGACAAAAGTAAAAAAAAGCAGCACAACAATCATGGACAATATCTCTGCTATTATTCGTATTTTTGAAGAGGATTACTAGTTTTGCTTGAATTGATAGTGAAAAAATTTGTCAATATGTGGACACATTTTCGAGTATAATTGTGAATGTAATGTAATGTAAGCTTTTGTGTATTCTCAAATATTAATGATAGAAAAATTATACTTAGTATAACGGGCATTCAAGGTTAATAAAGGGCATCAATAGCAGATTCATGGGGTTCAATATTTAACGAGAGGTGCCCCAACACGGTAAGCTTTTTCTTGCGCTCAAACTCATGGCGCTCCATCGCTAGCTGCCTGAGAGAGGTCAAAATTTGATGACTGAATTTTTTACACATAGATTTGAACAACATACTTGAATAAGAAATGCATGAATGTGGTTCATAAACCTTTCGCGCTGCGTGTTACAAGCGGCAAACACTGTGAGACAATTTCGTGTATGTTACCTTCCAATTTTATGCTACGCTGGACAGTGTGCCTAACTTGGTACGCTTTTTTACATTTTGCTCTCTTTAGAAGTAAGTGGTAAATTTAAGTACACAGAAAAAATTAATTGTATGATATTTTAGCTTTCTTTTGACAGTAAAATCGTGACTGTATGTACTTCTTGTCTCACATGAGGAAGGCCGTACCTAGAACAATCCAGCTGATGTTTTTACGGGCAATGGGCTGAATGCACTGATTGTGAATGCCCTACTAAAAAAAAACATTACGAATAAACGACAACGCCAACATCAACAAAACTCTGTCTGATTATATGAAAATATCATCTACATCTCTCTATCAAGTCTTGTTTTCATAGACAGCACGAATCATTTGTTACAGTCAAATAAATCTTTGGAGCGTTCTCTAGTCTGCCACTTTCACGGCCACACTCCCTTGGGAGTACAATGGTGGCAATGTTTATGTCACTTCCTTTTGGTTGCTTTTCTAGTCAACAAACATTTGAAGACCCATATTCATAGTGTTTTATGGAGCTTTATTTATGCGTATCATGGCAGATGTGTGACTGCTTGGAAGAGTTCGTATAGTTAGCGACACGAGCCGCCAATACGCAGAGGCCGGTGACCGCAGTGATTAAGCACTGTCAACATTACTGTTAGAATTCTGTTTTTAAAAAAACATGAAGTAAATATGTTAAAGTATACTTGGAATGCAAATGAAAGCTCTGTGCATGGACTTGGTTTATTTACCTTTGTAATCAGCATAGTCAGTGGCAACAAACACGGTGTACTTATGGATAATAAGATCAGCAAAAAATCCGTACCGTCTTTCGACGGGAACCATCTTAGGGCGGCCCCCGTTACAGTAGATGAAACATAGCAGGATATGACTGTTGAAATATTTTGGCCAACCTCAACCTCTGGTCACTGTAAACAATACAAGGTTTTAAATTTGTCCTAACAAGTGCATTTCATTCTACGTATTAGCGATGTTTTGATGCATGGAATGAATATACAGAAAGGCGTTTAGTGATTTTGTTCAACCACTTCCTCGATACGTAATCATTTATCACAAACTAAGCTGTTCGTCAGAAGATGCATGACTTTGAAAGCTGGTCTGCGTGCACGTGTGTTTTCAACCATGTCTCGGCCAGGGATTTTGGACAGTTCTGTATGGAGGGGACACGGGCGGGCGCGTCTTTGGGACATACATTTGTTTTATTATATATACCACAAACCTGTCGTGTCTCGCGGGTGATACAACAATAAGCAGCAGTAGAGCTCAACAAACATTCGTGCACACGGTCAATCGTTGAATGAATGAATGAAGACCTTTATTGTACATTTTTGCCCGACAGAGCTAAGTACAGGTCGCAACAAGTCAAAACATATATACATATAAAAGTATCACAAATCTTGTCTAATATAGAGGTTCGGCTTCTTCTCGCTTCTTGGTAATTGTGAAAATATAGGACTGTATGGGTTTAGCTATGGTTGGTTTGTCAAAACGCATGAGGAATACAAACGTGTCAGTGCTACTCATGTGTCTAGAATAAGGGAATCTACTTTCTACGTAATTAAATAGAATATTTCTATCATTGGCATACATATCACAATCAACAGTGAAATGTACTTCATCTTCTACCATATTTGGAGTACAAAATTGGCAGACCCTTTGTTCTAGAGGAGTGCGGTTGTGCCTTCCTGATTCAATTCGCAGTTTGTGGCTACTGATTCTTAGTTTAGCGATGGTAGCTCTGTGCCGAATGTTTGTTATTTTCAGATACTGTTCTTCATTGTACGTGGACTTGAGTAGTCTGTACGTTCGGAGTTTGTTTTTCGCACTTAAACCTTTATTATCATTATGAATGTTGGTTAGGAAATTCTGGAAATAAATATCCTTCAGACGCTGGTGGATTGCAGAAATTAGGTGGGATACATCTGAATCTGTTGATTGAGGGGCTTGCCAAACAAACGGGTAACCACACTCCTCCAAGGTTTTGCGAACACCAGATGCCCAACATTTAGTACCTGATGAATCTAGATTCACTTGACATAAAAGAGCGTCTGCTTGCAGACTCTCAGCTGGCACGTTCTGCTGAATTCTAATGAGATATTTGATCGCGTTTAGAGAGGCCTCCAGTTGGATAGGATACCTGCCTAATTCAGCACGTACAGCAAGGTTAGATGAAGTATTTGGAACATTAAGTGAGTGTTTACAAAATTTCAAGTGTACATTTTCAATAGGACAAGATTTAGGACTTTTGAATGGGCCCCAAATTTTAGATCCATAAAGCAATATAGGTTTAACACAAGTGTCGAAGAGTTTGTTTTTAACTGATAATGGTGCGTCTGCTTTGTCTAATGATTGTCTAATTCCAAATAAAGCTTTCAATCCCTTGCTGTATAAGTATTTGCTGTTGGCTTTGAATGTTCCAGCTGAGGATACAACAATACTTAGATAACAATAATATGTTACTATTTCTAAACTTTGTAGAGAGCAGCGCTAGTGGAAAAGTGCTACATACAGTCGGTACGGTTCGCTAGATGTTGGACAATCTTTTGGGCAAGCTCAACTTGAAGTCACAGACAGTCAATCTTAACAGTGCCAGAAGAAACTGAATGTGAAGGACCAGGGCAAGATGAAGATCTTTTCTACAGTTTGGTACGTGTTTTTGTCCCAGTATTCTAAAATACACTGCGCAACAGAGTCCACAATGCCCGTATTATGTAGATTGATCGATTGGACTTTTCAATGCTGTGATTGGTGCAAAATGATGTCACCCACAACAAAGAGTACGTGCCTGCGTGGAAACGTGGCAGAAATGTACGTGACAGATATAAAAGGTGTCACAACAATCTTTCAGAATTTATTCATCCTTTCTTGTGGATGTGTAAGTTTTTTTTTTAATTCATAGATACCGTTTTTGTCAACATGTACATGTACAGACATTTTTTGGTTTGATTGTAAATGCAATTTATACAAAGTAAAGTCCTATGTGCTTATCTATGATCAATTATTAGTACCATAAACCTGCTGCAATATTTTGGCAAATTTCAACCTTTGGTCAATGTAAACAGGACATTTCTTTCTACCAAGGACACTATATTCCACTGATAGCCATTCTTCGTTGCATGTAATGAATATACAGAAAAATGATTGGGCTAAAATTCTTGTTGCTACTTATCAGTTGTCACAAACGAAGCTGTTCGTAAGAAGATACATGAGTTTGAAAGTTGGTCGTCGCGTGCCTGCAGCGTCGACTCGGTCAGGGTTATTTTACGGTTCTGAGCGCACCGTGCGCGGGGGCGTCTTTGCGACAAACGTGGTAGAAATAAAAATGTAACACAACGGCACAAACAATCATTATTTTTACCTTCAGAAAAGGGAAAGTTGGTCTGCACGCGTGTGTACCCAGGTTCGGGGTTTTGGACAGAAATTCTGTACGCAGGTTGCGCGGGCGAGCGCGCCTTCGGTGCAAACATGGGGTCCACCATGGTCACAAACCTGTCATGTCTCGGAAAGAATACAGCAATAAGCAGCAGTAGAGCATTCTCCTACACGGTCAAACGTTTCTTTGCAGAAAGTAACGCCAGTG
>NC_049985.1:18654279-18657282 GCF_000003815.2 Branchiostoma floridae | reverse complement strand
TAGGATTACTAGTTTTGTTTTAATTGTTTTTGTGACAGTTTTTGTCAACATGTGGATGCATTTTCGTGTATAATTGTGAATGTAATGAATTCTTTTTTGTGTATTCTCGAATAAAGTTTAAGAAACTATACTTAGTATAATGGAGGACTCAAGATTAATTGAGGGCATTAATAGATAATTTATAGGAATCTGTATTCATCGGTGATGAAACACAGTAGGATATAACTGTTGCAATATTGTGGCCAATCTCAACCTTTGGTCAATGTAAACAGGACATCGTTTTTATTTTGTTTCTAACAAGGACATTTTAATCTACCTATTAGCGATGTTTTAATGCATGTAATAAATATACGGAAAACCTATTAGTGATTGTGTTCAAACCTCTCCTTGCTATACTTAATCACTTATCACAAAAGAAGCTGTTCGTAAGAAGATGCATGATTTTGAAAGTTTGTCTGCGTGTGTCTCCAACCATGTCTCGGCCAGGGGTTTTGGACAGTTCTGTAAGCAAGGGACGCGGGCGCGTTTTTGGAACAAAAATCATCGTAAGGATACAGCAATAAGCAGAAGTAAAACTCAACAAACATTGGTGTACACGGTCAAACGTTTGTAGAAAGTAGCGCTAGTGGAAAACTATCTTACCTGGGTGCTGAATACAATCGATATGGTTCGCTAAAGATCGGACAATCTTTCGGACATTCTCGACCTGAATCCAAGTCCCCGACAGTCAATCTTACCAGTGCTGAGAGAAACTGGATGCAGAAGACTAGGACAAATTGAAGACCAGGTCTACAGTTTGGTATGTGTTGTTTGTCCGAGTGTTCTAAAATATATTGCGCAACAGAGTCCACGATGCCCGTATCATGCGGGTTAGTCGATTGTACTTTTCCATGCTGTGATTGGTGCAAAATAACGTCAGCCAAAATAAAAAAAAATCGTGGCATCCACAGCAAACGCACACACCCAGCCGCATACAGAAACGTGGCAGAAATGTACCCGACAAAAGTAAAAAAGCAGCACAAGAATCATGGACAATATTTCTGCTATTATTCGTCTTTTTAAAGAGGATTACTAGCTTTGCTTGAATAGATAGTGAAAAATTTTGTCAACATGTGGACACATTTTCGAGTACAATTGTGAATGTAATGTAATGTAAGCTTTTGTGTATTCTCAAATAATAATGCTTGAAAAACTAAGCATAGCAAAACGTACATTCAAGGTTAATAAAGGGCATCAATTGCAGATTCATAGGCTTCAATATTTACAGTTGATGAAACATAGCAGGATATATCTGTTGAAATATTTTGGCCAACCTCAACCTCTGGTCACTGTAAACAGGACATTGTTTTTATTTTGTTTCTACCAAGGACATCTTATTCTACCTATTAGCGATGATTTCATGCATGTCAAAAATATATAGAAAACCGTTCAGTGATTTTGTTCAAACCTCTCCTTCCTACAGAATAATTCATCACAAACGGAGTTGTTCTTAAGATGATGCATGATTTTGAAAGTTGATCTGCTTGTTTCTTCAACCATGTCCCTGCCAGGGGTTTTGGACAGTTCTGTATGCAGGGGACACGGGCTGGCGTGTCGTTGGTACAAACATTTGTTCTACCATCACAAACTTGTCATGTCGAGCGAAGGATACGGCAATAAGCAGCTGTAGAGCTCAACAAGCATTGGTTTACCCGGTTAAACGTTTGTAGAAAGCAGCGCTTGCAGGAAACCATCTTACCTGGGAGCTAAATACAGTGGTGTCACCGGCAGTCAATCTTAACAGTGCCAGGGAAAAATGGATGTGGATGACCAGGACTTAACTGAAAACCTAGTCTACAGTTTGGTACTTGTTATTTATCCCAGTATTCTAAAATAAACTGCACAGCAGAGTCCACGGTGTACGTATTATGTAGATTAATCAAGGGCGCTTTACTACGCTGTGATTGATGCAAAATGATGTCACCCACAACAGAGAATATTGACATCCACAGCAAACGCACGCACCGGTCGCATGCAGAAATGTGGCAAAAATGTAACTGGCAGAAATAAAAGGCAACACAACAATCATAAACAATCTGTCAGCTTTTATTCGTCAATGTTAGATGACTTGTGAGTTTTCTTTGAATTTATAGTTTCAGTTTTTGTCAATATTGGAAGTTTGTAGGCCTAGAGATCTGTCTTTACCTATGATTATAGCACAGTAACACCGCTGCAATATTTTTCGCCGACTTTAACATTTGGTCGAAATAAACAGGACATAGTTTTTTTCTACAAGACACATTATATTCTCCCTGATAGCCATGCCTTGATGCATGTAATGAACATACAAAAATCCTTCTAGTGATTGGGTTAAAACCTCTAGTTGCTAATTAATCATTTATTCATACTGAAGTTGCCCGTAGAAAAATGCGTGACTTCGAAAGTTGGTCTCCGCGGGTGTCTGCACCCTTTTCCCTGTCAGGGGTTATGCCTTATGGACGGGGATGCCCGCACGCATCTTTAGGAGAAATCTGGCTAGCAGATGGTCTGACATTGCAAATCAGGTGTGTCTTGGGAAGGATAATCGATCAGTAGCAGAGCTCACCAAACATGGAAGTAGACAGTCAAACGTTTGTAGGAAGCAGCGCTGGTGGTGAAACTAACTCACCTTATTGCTAAATACAATTGGCACGGTTCGGTACCGGTCGGACAATCTTCAGGACAATCTTTTGGACAATCTCGGTCTGATAGATAAGAAATGTGTAGGACCTGTAAAAGATGAACATCTTGTCCACTATGTGGTTGCCTGCTATGTGTATGATGGTTCCACCACATCTAATAGGGCTGAAAGTAACAGCTAACGCACGCGCTGGACGCCTGCAGAGACGTGGCAGAAATGTACACGACGGAAATAAAAAGACGGCACAAGTATCTTTCAGCTTTTATTCGTCTAATTTTAAAGGAATTGAGAAATTTTGTCAGCCTGTGGAGACATTGTCGGTATGATTGTGAATGTAATGAAAT
>NC_049985.1:18651778-18653611 GCF_000003815.2 Branchiostoma floridae | reverse complement strand
GAAATATGAAAATTAACACACACCATTACACATACTTGTTGCAAAACACATAAGCGATGGAGTCAAATCTGGTGTATGGTTCGTGTCCATTCATTTGGGTTACTTCTTTTACTGTAAAAGTCTTTCAAGGTTATCATATAACATAAGTAACATTCATAAGCATAAGCATCATCACAAGGGAAGTTGTTTCATTATAAATCTCATTTTTAGGGATTTTCATCATTTTACAGTGATTTTTCATACATTGACAACGCTGCGACTTCCGATAACCTGTCCATTTAGTCTAGAAACGCAACAGTGACCCCTGTCAGTGGGAGCGCAACAGAAAATCGGCGGAAATAACACAACAGTGACACAATGAACGAACCCCGAAGCGACGCAAGCGTGACGCGAGTGCAGTGGGAGCCGACCTTTACTTGGGTGCTGAATACAATCGACATGGTTTGCTAGATGTCGGACAATGCTTCGGAAAATCTCGACCTGAATTCAAGTCAGTGACAGTAAATCTTACCCGTTCTAAAAGGAACTGGATGCAGAAGACTAGGACAAATTGAAGAACAGGTCTAGTACGATATGTGTTGTTTGTCCGAGTTTTCTGAAATATATTGCACAACAGAGTCCATGGTGCCAGTCTTATGTGAGAACCGTGGCACAACAGCAAACGCACGCTCCCAGCCGCATACAGAGACGTGGCAGAAATATACCCGACAAAAGTAAAAAAAAAGTAAGCAGTACAAGAATCATTGTCTATATCTCCACTATCATTCGTCTTTTTTAAGAGGATTGGAATTTTTGCTTGAATTGATAGTGAAAAATTTTGTGAACATGTGGACACATTTTCGACTATAATTTTGAATGTAATGTAAAATTTTGTGTATTTTGAAATAGAGTTTTAAAATATTATACTAAGTATAACGCGGCATACCAAATTGATTAAGGACACCAAAGGCTGCCTGTAAATACAGATGTATAGGTGTCTGTATTTACAGGTAATTAAACATAACAGGATATGAATGCTGCAATATCGTGGTCAACCTCAACCTTTTGTCACTGTATACAGAATATCTTTATTCTAACAAGGACATTGTATTCTACCTATTTGCGATATTTTGACGTACGGAATGAATATACAGAAAAAAATGTTTAGGTATTGTGCTCAAACCTTTTCTTACCACTTAATCATTTATCACAAGCGAAGTTGCCTGTAAGAAGATACATGACTTTGGAAGTTGGTCTGTGTGTGCCTTCAACCTTCCGTGTTTTGGACGGTTGTCTATGCAAGGGAGACGGGCAGGCACGTCTTTGTGACAAACATTTGTTCTACCACCAAAGACCTGTTATGTCTCGCGAAGGATACCGCAATAAGCAGAAGTAAAGTTCAACTAACATTGATGTACACGGTCAAACGTTACTTTGTAGAAAGCAGTGCTAGTGGAAAACTATCTTACCTGGGTGCTGAATATAGTCGGTACGGTTCGCTAGAAACTTTTTGGACAATCTTGACCTGAAGTCACTGACAGTCAATCTTACCACTGACGGAAGAAACTGGATATGGAGGACCGGGACCAGTTGGAGACCCGGTCTATAGTTCGGTACGTGTTGTCTGTCCGAGTGTTCTAAAATATACTGCGCAACAGAGTCCAGGATGCCCGTATTATGTAGATTGATCACGGGGACTTTACTACGCTGTGATTGGTACCAAATTATGTCATCCACAACAAAGAATGTTGACATCCCCAGCAAACGCACGCATCGGCCGTATGTATGCAGAGACGTGGTAGAGATGTACGTGACAGATTTAAAAGGCGGCACAACAATCATAAAAATCTTTCG
>NC_049985.1:18642329-18651678 GCF_000003815.2 Branchiostoma floridae | reverse complement strand
CACGATTTGAGGCTATTACAACATCAGATGATATTGACACAGAATGTGACAACATTACGTCCATCATCAGTGATACAGCACTGAAGGTTGCAGGGCAAGAGAAGTCTAAAAGACCTGACAAACACTCAGAAGAAACAAAACAACTAAGAGAAAAACGACGGCAGATTAAAAGAGACGGGACTAACACAAAATCGTGAATACACAAAGATCTGCAAGACTATTAGAAAGAAGATGGCACGAGAGATTGCAGCCTATAATGAGAACGAGCAACTAGAATCACTGGAAGCCTCCAGAGGACTGAAGTCTGTCAGAAAGAAACAAGTCCTTGGCAGGAATAAGATGACAACTCTTAAGGAAGAAGATAGATAGTACACTGATCCACGACCTTGACAGAATGGTAAAAAGATGTGAGGAATTCTACGCAAACCTGTACAATACAAGACAAACATCTAACACCACAGGAAATACAACTAGTAACGAACAAAACACAGAACAAACACCTCCAATCATGCCATCTGAGGTAAGAGCTGCCATACAACGGCTAAATCTAAAGAAAGCCCCAGGGGATGACAACATCACAGCAGGCATCTTGAAGGCTGGAGGAAAACCCCTTGTAAACAAGTTCACGCAGATCTTCAACAAATGCCTGAGGGAAGACAAAGTTCCAACTGCTTGGAAAAATGCCTCCATTGTTCTCATCCACAAGAAGGGCGACACAAATGACATCAAAAACTACCGTCCAATCAGTCTGTTGTCAGTGATCTGCAAAGTCTTCTCGCAAATCCTTCTGTGGAGAATGATGAAGACCCTAGACCAAAACATAACACGGAAACAAGCTGAATTTAGGTCTAAATTCTCCACCATTGACCACATTCAAGTTGTCAGCCAACTCCAGGAAAAGGCCAACGAATACAAAATTCCACTATGTTTTGCATTCGTGGACTATGAAAAGGCGTTCGACTCCATCGAATTTGAGCCGATATTCACAGCACTCGAACACCAAGGAGCTGACCCAGAAATCATCACTCTTATACGAGACCTATATCATGGAGCAACATCCACCCTCAGACTCCATAAAGACAGTGAAATGATCAAACTGGAAAGAGGAGCACGGCAGGGTGACAATATCTCTGCTAAACTCTTCACAGCCAGTCTCCAGGATGTCATCATCAACAAGATCAACTTGGAGGGAAGAGGGATAAACATCGATGGTGAATACCTGTCACATCTCCTATTTGCAGATGACATCATCCTAGTGGCAACCCCACCACAAGAACTGGAAGAAATGCTACAAGACATACATGATGCTAGCAAGCCAGTAGGTCTCAACATGCATTTAGGGAAGACCAAGGTGATGTATAACAAGCATGCAGACAAAGCTCCAGTAGTGATAAGTGGGGAAGGAGTAGAACAGGTTAAAAGCTACATCTACCAAGGAAGAAAAGTGTCTGAAGATGGAAGTCTCCTGCCAGAGATCAAGAGACGTATCACACTGGGATGGACAGCTTTTGGAAAAGTGGACAACATCATGAAAAGCCGTAAGGCGAGTATAGGACTTAAGAGGAAGGTTTTTAACCAGTACATTCTCCCAGTGATGACTTATGGAAGCGAGACATGGGCACTAACCACTACTCAGATGGAGATGCTTCGAGTTGCTCAGAGAAAAATGGAGCGGGTAATGCTAGGCATCACACTTCGTGACAGGAAAAGAAACTCCTGGATCCGACTCCAGACAGGAGTTACAGACATCATCACAGCAGTAAATACAGCTAAACACCGCTGGGCAGGACACGTAGCGAGGCTACAGAACAACAGGTGGACGATACGGCTCACGGAGTGGACTCCCAGAGAATGGAGGAGACGCAGAGGGAGGCCATGCACCAGGTGGAGAGACAACCTGCAGAAACACCTAGGCCCCACCTGGCCACAGACTGCAAGATGCAGAAGAGTCTGGAACAGTTCAAGGGAGGGGTTCCTCAAAAGAGAGCGACAATACCCTGTCATGAGTGAGTGAAAGTTTTATAAGATTCAAAGGTCACTGATGATATCCCGAGCCTAATATTTCTTACAGACTTCAATGCTCCATGAATAGTAATCTTTATGCTTTACGTTAGCAGTAAACGTTGCATTTTTGTATTGATTGGCGTAACAAGCCCTTTTTATTATCATTTTACTCTTCGTTTAATACATGGACCAACGAACAAGAATGCAAGTCTTAGATTGAATATCTAAAATAACTGTAGGTAATCGATCACCTTTATTCTCTCATGCATCGCAACCGCTGATCCTGAAACACAACAGATTGGAAATAATTATTTTACCTGTTGTTCACTTATGGTTATTAAGTATTCAATGTATCTACATAAGAATGATATAGAAAAGAATATAGAAACTTTTAATGTCGTCCAATATCGCTAAATTCACAAAGCAACGGTTTCGATTCTTCCAAATTGCAACTTTTAAATTGAATGTGAAATGAAACTACCTCCATACGATTGACCTTGTGTAATTACCACTGTTTCTAAACATAAAATTCCATTAAGGTCATCTGAGTTTCATGTTCATGCCTCGTCTTTTATAAGCTCTAAAAAGCATAAACACTACCTACTGAATAAGTAAGTTCAAATGCATTTGACAGATAAAATCATGCTATGATTGTACCTGTAATGTCTCGTTTGTAGGAAGTAACATCACAGCTCCAGATACCATCGGAGTCACGGACAATCTCAGAACCAGGAAGACAGTCAACATGATAGCAGAGACGGTCTGGCGCTTGACAGATGCAGTTGTCATGATCAGATGACCCCCACTGGTCTTCTTTCTATAAGGCAACAGAGTTGTTTCGGAAAGCAATTTCGTAATCCACGATTTATTTCAAATACATACCCATAGCAGCTGCTGTTATCAACTGAGTAAGCGCTGTGAGTTTGGACCCCCTAGCGGCTTTTTTGGACCCCCTGCAAATGCCGATTTCCTCCCAAACTTTGGACGAGAATAACTCGAGGACATGTTGACGGATCGTCATGATTTTTGGTATGTCGATAGCCAACGAGATGACTTACATAATAAAATACGTATTATGCAAACCAACAGCTAATTTGCATAATTAATGAGGAAAGTTTATAAATCGACTTCATTTCAGGAAGCTTGATGCTTATCCATTACAAACAAAGAAGCAAACATTTCTACTTAAATCACAAGACTTATTACCCAGTATATGGATTCCTTCGGTCAATATTGACCATATAAAAATCCTTATTAATAGACAGTCTCTGCCACATGGGGCACATCTGTAAGCTGACACAGGTCTGTTGCAGGAGTTTTTTCGCAGGATCCACGTTTCTTCTGCCATGTGCATCAGTCTCGTTTCTCCTGATTTTTATTACCCACTGCCTCAAAAAAAGAAGTCAACTCCCATAAATGTGCGCAGAACATATGATAGGTCTATAGAACAGGTACTTAGCCTACCGGCATTAATTTGTAAATAAAGAAATTCATAAATAGAAATTCTTGACTATTTCTTAATGTAATTGACATTTTCAAGTACCTGGCGACCTTCACATCCTTGCTTCTTGGTTAGTCCGTCAAGAGCATTTTCTCCTTCTACAATAGTACGAATCACAGTATGTTGATACATTTAAGTACCCTACATTCAATACCAAAAATCTAAAAAAGTACGAAAAATCATTACAAACCTAAAATTCAATCAGAAGCTGTTTATCTAATTATGTCTTATAGGGGGATCCTATGTTTAGTATTCGAATTTAAAAGGTCAATTCAAAAACTATTTTCTCAGACTTACTTCCTGTATTTGTCGGAGTGTTAAAGTTGATGTCCTCCACTCTCTCAGGAACGCCTTGTTGTTCCTTCTTGTCATCAACTGCAGCTATATGTGAAATACAGTAAATGGTACGTGTAGTATTTCAAGGGTTAATAGTTGACTGGTGGCGTATTCAAGTCAGACCTAAATGACTATTGATTATGAAAATCTTGTAAAAATATATGAAAGAAGCCCTAGGCATAATGATCGACATGAGTTACCTGCAAGGATCCGAAGAAGACTGTTCTCCTGGTCGACCACTTCTGTCTGTGTCTGGTTACTGTCAGCTGAAACAATACAGTTTAAGGACGGCGTTTGATGAAAATCAAATCACAAGTTCTTAGGCATACATTTAGTCGTAAATGACATGTTGTAGATGATGAAAAATTGGAACAGATGATACTTATTCTAAGCCATTTATGAGCTTATTTTTACGTCGTCCACATGGCGAATACAATACATTATAACAGTGTCATTCCATTACAATTGATACAATGAAATATCTTCTTGATTTGCATTTATTGCCGTACAATGTGGCCAACAAGTTGTCCTGGAAATCTTTTCAACAAGAACGTCATACATGTAATTTGGTTTTACAAACTGATATTGGATTAGTCATGACCGATGCATGTACCTATTATCTCGTGTAACATGTAACATGTTTAACACTTTAATGGGGAATTTAATGATTGAAATGGGTCTAAAACTGACCTGAACTTGAAGCAGCAAGAAGTGCCGCACATCCAAGGAAGATGACAGCGAGAACGCCCATGTTGGGTTGTCTTCTCTCTGAAGTAGGATCAAGCTTTCAATTCGTATATAGGAAGTATGGGACCATTTTGGAAACCCACTTATTAATGCATGGGAACAACCTTTGACTTTGACATTTCTTTGTCCTGGTCTTTATCAAATTCACAATTTCCAGCGCGCACATACATTCCTTAACGAGAATCTCGTTGAAGATGCCATCAACCAGTGAGCAATCTTTGACAGTTTGATACGATCCCATGTCTTTTATGCTAAGCAATGAAGCTCGTTTTGTCCTTATTGATGTCGATCACCACTTTGATGGTAGATGTAGGTATTCCAGATGGAAGTAGACATGATAGTGATTTATATCAGCATGAAAGTTCATCTGTGTCGACAGATTATATCATAGAAAAATGTTTACACTTTTTATCCAACACTGACATTAAACTACAGAGACTTATCCCTCTAAATTTTCAAACCAACACGGACGCTTAAAAAACTCAAAGTGGCACCCAGGGACAAAACACCAAAATAAAGTAGATGTGGAGTGCATGGTGTCCACATCACATCTAGGGCAAACTAGTAAAGGCAGGTAAGGAAGCGTATATCGGTGCGACAGAACGTACACTGAAAACCAAGTTTCTCGACCATCGGCGTGCAAGCTATGTTTACTCTGAAGTGTCAGAACATTATAGAATCTCCAGGACATTCTCTTTCTTTGGAAAAAGTCAAAATCTTAGATACAGAACAGGATTTCTTTGCGAGACGCGTGAAGGAGAAAATGCACATCAGAGACCACCTGCCTACCCTCAACAGAGACCGGGGGGGGGGGGAACTTTCTGATACTAAGGACTCCCTCCAGCAAAAGTGGTGTGCCCTGACGTCACCGCTGGAGATAAAATGGTGGATTTGTGACAAGGTCGAAACAGGTCGAACAGGTGCGGAAATTAAGAAGGGTGAGTCCCTACAGATTGATTTCAGTGTTGGATATAAAGACAGTAGTAGTGAGAAGTACTAGCTTCATTTTTACAAAGTTCCAGTTTTTTTTTAAGATTTAGGTGGTTTCCTGACTGTTCACCACGAGGTAACTCTTGCGGCCACAAATTGCTTTTTCTACAAATTCGCCTGTCAGGAAACGCCAGCAGGTCATTCTCGGGTGCTTAGGTTTCAAAATGTATAGCAGGAAGTGAAAATTTTAACGAGTAGTTTTTAGTCAGTTTTTTTAAATAGATTTAATTCGTTTCCAAATTCTCTGACGGCTGGCCAGGCGAGGTCGTCGGCGTGGCCCTGAGCGCCAATTCCTCGTGGTTTGGACGCACCATTCACTTGCATTTTTGTTTTGGATACAGTTTTCTCCGGCAGAAAAGCCCATAGAAAAACTCCCCTGTCAAGAAGGATGCTTCGGGTGGAGTAGGAAACAGGATGCCGATGGCGACCAGACAGGGAAGAAGGGCACAGTACAATACAGGTCTGGGGAAGGAAAATGAGCGACCTTCAAGGCAGCAAAAGGGTAACGGAACAATGGAAATACACCAGGACAAACAAACTTTTGGCACAAAGAAAGGGCACAAAGTTAACTCAAACAGGGCTTCGTCATTAACTGCAGGAAGGAGAAACCTCCTAGACCGGAGGCGAGTCGTAACTACAACAAGGGTAATTACCAGAAGGCTAAAGAGGACCTGGTTGTAATTGACTGGGATACAGAAACAGGTCAGATGGGGGTTTTGGAAGCATAAGAAAAATTCTGCGAGATTCCTAATAGGGTGGCAGATGACTCTATATCTAAGACTAGAGTAGTGCAGAGGCCAAATAAACTATACTTGAAAAACAAGCAATGGAATTAAAGAACAAGGAAAGGAGAGTATGGTCTAAATGAAAAAAAAAATGATAGTCTTGCAGATTTCTGAAGGTATGCAGCTGTAAGAAACTTACAAGCCTAACAAGACAGCTGTGCAGATTATGAGCGCATGCTGGTGAAGGATCTCAAATATAATCCCAAAAACTCCTGGAGGTACACAAAGTCCCGACTCAGCACGAGGCCTAGGCTGTTAAAGAAACCTGCAAGTGAACTGACATACTGTTTATCTGTAACAGTTGTTTTCAGGAAGTCGCTTGAGTCTGGATGCTTGCTAGCTGACTGGAAAACATATTCCCAATCCATAAGAAGGGAAGCAGACAGGACCCAGAAAACTATATATATATGGTAGTCATTAGGGATGTACTAGTTAACCATCAAATAGTGAATGAGCTATTTACGGATTCCCAGCACGGGTTTGTCCACAAAAGATCCTGTACCATGTACCACACAATTAATTGTAGTCATAAACGACTTGTTGCAATGCCTCTAGAGGAGGAACCAGTGTATAGTGTCTACTTGACCGTAGAAAGGCATTCGACTCAGTTCCTCACCAGAGGTTGCTTGTTAAGCATGATGTCAAGAGTGGAATACACCAGGGAAGTGCCCTTGGGCCTAACTTGGGTTGTTTGCTGTCTTCATGAATGACGTCCCTGGTGTGTTGAGCAGTACAGTCAGAATCTTTGATGATCATAACAGCAAGATTTACAGACCCATTCTTTGTGAGACAGATCAGGAAGCGCTCCAGTATGATCTCCAAGCTGTGCAACTACCAATGATGGGAAATGTAAAGTTCTTCACTTGGGCAAAAGGAACCAGAGGGTATTGGAACAAACTTAAGTAGAAAAAGACCTTAGGGTGTCTGTGGACGACCAGCTGTAATTCTATGTCAACACTACGATTACAGCCCCAAAGCAAATCAAGTACCATATATTGCTGCCATCACAACGTTGCCTTTGAACATCATCATCGTATTGAAGCCATGGGACAAGCAACCCTTATTGCTTTACCTAAACTAAAAGACGCCACCATGACCGCCTGCAAACTACATAGTTCTCTTGAACAGTATACGTAAGATCCTGTCTACCGTCATTTTACAACGCATCAGGGACAAATTAGATGCCTTTACAAGGCGATATCAAAGTGGCTTCAAGAGAAGGCTCAATTGGGCGGATATACTAGTAGTCTGGGCCAAGTGTATGCTTGTCTCAGTGGTTATCAAAGTTACCTGCGTGTCCTAGAGTGCTGTTTGTGTGTCTGTCCATCTAGCGGGATAGCCCTCGCCAGGAAGTATGGCTGAGCATTTTTTTTAAATAAAGTTGTTCCATAAGACTTTGTGTTTCTCTAGGCCTATTTTGATAATGTTTCATGTTTTCCCCACCAATGGAACAATTTGACCCACAGATTAGTAAAATTATTGTTTTCCACTCGTTCTCATTGAAATATACATAATGGCAATTTTTTGTTAAAATAAACGGCAACCTATTAGTTACCAATAACGTTGGTTACAACAATAAATTTTACCCTTTTTTTCTTAGAATTAATTCGAATCATTGGCTACATCATTTAGATTTACGTGGACGTCCCTAGGGACATTTAAAAAAGTAGGCAGCATTTTACACCAGGTCTGACAGAAAGCTTAGAAAGCATCGAACAATGGTAACGTTTGTTACAACAATTGTGTACAACGTTTTGTTTGGCAAGGTGGGATACAAATGGCAGTCAGTGACCCTTTCTTCTTTCTCTAAAAGCCAGAAAAATTGTAAAGCGTCACAAAAACAGTCATTTCTAGTCTTATACGTGGATAACATAACCGTGGCAACCATCGTACTCATGGTGGTAACGTTTGTTACCGAATTTGGCAACAGGCAAAATCCCGCCATTGGCTATGATAATCTTCTGAGCCATCAACCAATATTTTTCGTAAAACATTACAAGAATTGTGGAAAAAACCAAATGACCAGTAATGTTGTCTATGATTTGCTCCATATTGAGTCGTAAAGGCAGGCGACAATAATGTTAAGTTTTATTGTGAGAAATGCGATGGTTTAAAACTCTGATCTAACGGCTAGCCGCTCTCTTCGCTTCGATGCCCATAACCATAAAGTTACGTAACAAATAGTCAGTAGTCAATACCTTCCGATGAATCGTGGTTATTTTGTACATTGAACATTAAACGTGAAATATGCAGCTGGTTCGGCAAACACATACAAACATTTTACTACGGACGGTTAAATATATCATACGTACTGTTCAACAATGTATTAATCCTATGCCACGTCCGGGCATGCCTTTCACCGGTAATGATCCTACAAACGTTTCAACCTCGTCGATCGTCAAGCAGCCTAAAAGTCGTTTCCGTCCCGAGAAGTTTTTTAGATAATTCTATAAAGCATGTTGTGGTCATGGTAGTAGGAGAACAAAGCAAGTGGGGTCCGGCCTCAGAAACAAATCCGTAACTCAAGAATAACCTCATAGAAATTCTGTTGAAAGGCTTCGGGATAATCCTAAACACTTCTCCTATAATGCTGTGTAGGACACAATGCTGCAAAATCATAAGACACATAAAGCATAGGACTAACGTAAGAGAAATAATTTCAGATATTTAGGAAAACTTAAAACGGTCACTACTAACCTGTGGCGCTAAAAGAGAAATCCAGTTAAGTTCCCCTTTTCTCAGAGACCTAGTCACTCTGAGCTTAGGGAGTGAGGTTCAAAATTTATAGCCGCTTGCGCGTTCAACTCAGCTGCCAATCATCCAGATATTGCCTTTTAAGGCAGACTGTACCTCCATGGTGTGTGGGAGGGAAGAACGCACGTTGTGACTGGCGAAAGAAACTTGCTGCAAAGATTAGGTCAAATTTTGGAAGGTGTCCAATAGCACGTCGCGCTTGACACAAAAAGGGCCTACACAGCTGTAGACA
>NC_049985.1:18641294-18642229 GCF_000003815.2 Branchiostoma floridae | reverse complement strand
CGGCCGGCTGGTACGTCTAGTATTTCCGGCCAGGCAGGTGTGTATCTCTCCTCTGATTGGTCATAATGAATCAACACCGGCACCGGTGTCGATTTGCATCGACACCGGCACCAGTGTCGATGCAAATCGACACCAGTGCCGTTGTCGATTCATTTTGACCAATCAGAAGGAGCGCAAGTAAGGCATATTCAGACATTTGCCAATCAAAAGGAGCAAAACATATGACAGAGCAGAGGGAATAAGTACAGAATGGCTCATTCTGTTTACATTGATAATGATTTTTGTTGTTCAAAAGCCAATGTTTCGAATATTTTCTGTGAAAATGTTGGTTTCAAAATGCAATCTTTAATCTTCTTACAAATGTATGTACCAAAGAACAAAAGTGAATTTCAGACATTCGACAAAGGAATTCACACGTATAGTACCAAGACATCTATGCATCATACAGGAGTTTACAAGTTTGGGTAGGCTATATGGTAATAACGTTAATGACCCGCCTGTTCCTCTGTGTACATGGTGTCATAACGCCTGGTCCTTTGCTATAACCACCGAATAAAACCACCGAGTGAGCGAAGCGAACGAGATGGCTTTATTCGGTGGTTATAGCAAAGGACGAGGCGTTATGACACCATATACACCTCGGGGCGGGTCATACCCCTGTCACATTTGGAGAAAATCGATCGGACGACGAGTATGCGGCAATCACCCGAGCCTCGCTTATAATAATAACTTTATTGCACAACAATTGTACAAGGTACAAAGTATGGCTTATATGTGACAGGGACAGTTTTCATGTGAAAAATACGCGCAACCCTCTGTCGATCTTAAATATGGCCGATCTTCCATTAATACGCCCGGAGATCGTGGATAATGTGACGGGGGCATTATGAAAATCTGGTAAAAATATATGAAAGCCCTAGGCAGTATGACCGATA
>NC_049985.1:18638879-18641061 GCF_000003815.2 Branchiostoma floridae | reverse complement strand
GGCGAATACAATACATTATAACAGTGTCATTCCATTACAATTGATACAATGAATATCTTCTTGATTTGCATTTATTGCCGTACAATGTGGCCAACAAGCTGTCCTGGAAATCTTTTCAACAAGAACGTCATACATGTAATTTGGTTTTACAAACTGCTATTGGATTAGTCATGACCGATGCATGTACCTATTATATCGTGTAACATGTAACATGTTCAACACTTTAATGGAGAATTTAATGATAGAAATGGGTCTAAAACTAACCTGAACTGGAAGCAGAAAGAAGTGCCGCACATCCAAGGAAGATGACAGTGAGAACGCCCATGTTGGGTTGTCTTCTCTCTGAAGTAGAATCAAGCTTTTAATTCGTATATAGGAAGGATGGGACCGTTTTGGAAACCCACTTATTGATGCATGGGAACAACCTTTGACTTTGACATTTCTTTATCCTGGTCTTTATTAAATTCACAATTTCCAGCGCGCACATACATTCCTTAACGAGAATCTCGTTGAAGATGCCATCAACCAGTGAGCAATCTTTGACAGTTTGATACGATCCCATGTCTTTTATGCTAAGCAATGAAGCTCGTTTTGTCCTTATTGATGTCGATCACCACTTTGATGGTAGATGTAGGTATTCCAGATGGAAGTAGACATGATAGTGATTTATATCAGCATGAAAGTTCATCTGTGTCGACAGATTATATCATAGAAAAATGTTTACACTTTTTATCCAACACTGACATTAAACTACAGAGACTTATCCCTCTAAATTTTCAAACCAACACGGACGCTTAAAAAACTCAAAGTGGCACCCAGGGACAAAACACCAGAATAAAGTAGATGTGGAGTGCATGGTGTCCACATCACATATCTAGGGCAAACTAGTAAAGGCAGGTAAGGAAGCGTATATCGGTGCGACAGAACGTACACTGAAAACCAGGTTTCTCGACCATCGGCGTGCAAGCTATGTTTACTCTGAAGTGTCAGAACATTATAGAATCTCCAGGACATTCTCTTTCTTTGGAAAAAGTCAAAATCTTAGATACAGAACAGGATTTCTTTGCGAGACGCGTGAAGGAGAAAATGCACATCAGAGACCACCTGCCTACCCTCAACAGAGACCGGGGGGGGGGGGGAACTTTCTGATACTAAGGACTCCCTCCAGCAAAAGTGGTGTGCCCTGACGTCACCGCTGGAGATAAAATGGTGGATTTGTGACAAGGTCGAAACAGGTCGAACAGGTGCGGAAATTAACCCTCATCCGACCGTTACATTTTTACGACGAATCTGACCGTATGGGGTCATTTTTGACCCCATTTTGTTTTGCTCATAGACATATTTCTGCTGGCTTATTTTGTCATTTCTATGTATTTAATGTTCGACTAACCTATGAAAAATATTTTGACAAGTTTTGGTGTCAGTAGTTATTACTCATTATCATAATTTATGCAGAAAATGAGGAAAACCACATTTGCTCTGAAAATCAACCATACTAAACTTACTTACTCAAACAATGTTTTGTTTTATCAATTTCTAAACAATAATTGTGGTGATGCAATAATGCTGATAGCATAATAATGTTATTTAACAAGAAAAAATACAATATTTGTGAAAGGTAACGAATTTATTACTTAATTATGCACCATATTCCGCCATCTAAACACATACATACAATAACTCTTGTCTATTTTCCCGCAAAGATCTTTCTTGTAGGTTCCTTCTGCACATTCTGTCCATATATTGTTTTTTAAATAATTAGAAACATTTTCACTTTCATTAGCATAGGTAATTAGTGCGTATTATCATAATTTATGCAGAATGTCGAAAAACTGTGTTTTACACTAAAATACTAAATTTCTTTCAAAATATTCGGTAGTTACTCATCTAAGCAACTATAACCTGTTGCTGCAATAGCAATGATGAGGAATGCCTTTTATTTTATTGAAATATCTTGATATTTATGTACATAATGATTCATAATTGGCTGGGGTCATTTTTGACCCCACCGAACAAGACACAAACTTTCAAGTATAGCTTATACAATAATGGGCAAAACTCGGCGAAAAATTGGTAGATGTTGTAAGACATGTATACAAACAAATTCATGAAAGGAATTTTTTCTCTGATGAAAAATGTTGCTGTGGCAGATTAAAATATACGCCTGGGGTCAAAAATGACC